>NW_013665741.1:485373-495162 GCF_000517525.1 Limulus polyphemus
GTAATGAATGCTCTTATTTTAAAAAATCTTATATATAGTCGGAGGTGGCACAAAGTTGAACAAAAAGTGGAAACAGCGCCTTCAGCCGGAAGTGGTCAGACTTTCAGTTACGTCCACAAAAACAGCACTCCAGGAAATTCGTACCGACTAACAATGGAGGACCGAATGAGGTGGCAGCAGATTGCTGATGCAGTGGGAAATATTTATGCGGTAGGAAGAATATGTGTTCAGTAACATAAGAGTAGTCGTGTCTGAAACAAATCGGTTCCATAACTAATGATTTTGTATATGCGAAAATCCATTGTCAAAACTGAAAAACTACACTATGTGTATACTGCTCGTGAAAATTAGAACAGCAAGAGATTACCTCAATTCTTAAGATTAAATGTAACTTTGTACCGTATTTAAGATTGTGTAAGGCATTAAGTACAATAGAGACTCATACATCCAAAATCATAAAACTGTTACATTTATGTAATAAGTTAATTTTGAAAGTGTTTAGACAGAATGAAGCGAATGTAATTTTTAACTTTCTAATTGGTTTTAATGATGCAGAGTAAACCAACACTGGCAAGATTTACGATGTTTTAATGGAATATGCAGAACGCGCTTTGACGTCTATTATATCTCACGAGTTTTGTTTCCATACTGTAGAAAAATATTGCAATAATTATCCGTATATATATATATATATCATTAAATCTATATATTATTATTTTTTATTAATATTTAAATATTTTATTCATGCACCGTTTCTTTTCATATGCAGCCTGATCCTGCTGGAGGACAAGTTAACGCTCCCACATCTCACACTTTACAGCACGTATATGCAGCGCCTTCTTGTGTTCATAGTCCTGTTTCAGATAATGGCCGTTTCGGCCAGCCCCAGAGACCTCGTTCGAGGGCGTCGTATATCGTAAGAATATATATTTATCACTTTAGGTGTCTTATCTTCTCTTAATATTTCATGAAGTAAGTCCAAATTTATGATTTTAATCAGCAGCTGGGTAGAAAACACAAATATATAATTAGTGGTAAGATAGTGATAAAATATATTTACCAGAGGTGCTAAATATATTTCAGTCATTATTTCTACTAAGGATAAGTTGTAAAACTTCCACATATTTAGCATTTAGAAATCACAGCTAATTTTTACGAATTTGTGTTTGTCACATTTAAACACTATATATGTATACACACAAACACATATGTATAGAGAGAGACAGAATATACTCTTTTTTCTAGGCTTACTAATTATATAGCCCATAAAACTTTTTAATATTATTATTATTTATTCAAGTCTCAGACAAGCGGCCCCTATCATAGCGTTAACTACTCGTCAGGAGAAGCCTATGGTCCTTAATAACAGAATCTAGAAATTTTCATACTTTTAATTACGTTACGCACTAAGTTTAACATGTTAAAAAAAGAAAAAGATTTTAACGGTGACTTTCATTTGTCCCAGACCGTCACGTTACACCTGAAACTAAATGGCTGCTGCCAGGTGTGAAAAGTTTAAGTTGAGCTAGTTTTCGGAAACCCAAGTCCACCTTCTTGTCAGCTGTAATATGGTCTCATAACTTTCGACTTTCTGTACAAGTTAGTGGGACGAACGCTCTATGTGATTTAAAATTTGTTAATTAAAGGTTAATAAGAAGAGATTTAAGGGTGGTAATTAAAAAAAGGAAAAAATACTGGAAACAAGGAAACACAAACTAGGTTACTTGTGTGTTAAAAATTGTGCCAAAAGAAAGGAATAGCGATAGTAAAGGCACGCTGTTAATAATATAATACTTAAACCACTTTCGTCGGCACCGTGTGTTGATACTGCACGTTATTAATGTGTAACTTCTCTGGTAAATTCACTACAGACAATTCGGTAACATGAAAACACACATCAAGGTAACAAAACCCATATGATGACCAGTAAACAGTTACAGTTACGAACAATGTCAGTTTTCTTCTCCCCAGCTGGGTCGATGATAAAACTTTATATGACATCAGGTGACGACGTCTCACTTTTTGTTATATTAATTTTAATTTCGAGTTTATAGTATATTTACTAATCAACAGTCCTAAATTGCGTAATTACAATTTTTCAAGTATTGAGAACAGAAAATAAAATTTAGTTTTGTCACGTGAGAAGATTAAGTTGTTTGACGTTTAAGGTTTTCGAACAGTAAGAACTTAATGTAATCTTAATTTGTTGTGGGTAATATTGAGCGAAGCATGCTTATCTTTATAACTCAAGTCAATAATAAATCTGTGTATTAATGTAAATAGAAACAAATGTGCAGTTTCAACAAGTGTTGGATATTAAATTTAATGGTTTAAGTATGGTTGTGTAAAATATTAAATTTTTAAGTCATTTAAAAGCTATTATCGTTTATCATTGGAAGCCACGCAAGAGACTTGAATTTGGTTCTGATAAAGAGCACATCACATTAACCAGGATTTGAGCTCGTATGAGAAATGTGCAAAGCCAATTTTGCACCGAGTATATCGGCCCGAACAACTGGAATAACTTAGTAAAAGATAAAATTAATTTTTAGTAAGTGCAGACTTACTGAGCTTTATTTTTCGATACTTATAAAGTTTTTCTTGAAAAAATATTCCGTAATAATTTAAAAACTGGAGATTTAGAATTTGTTAAAGTATCATAACATGACAGCTTCCGAATTCGTCAATTAGTTATAAAATACTTTTTCTCTGAAGAGAGAGAGAGGCCTCGTTAATTCTGTACGACTTTTTAAAGATAACTTTTTCTCTCCACAATATGGATTTGATTGATGTGCAAACTTTTGCCGTGATGCTTGTTTTTCTTCAAAGTTTATAGTAATTTAACACCACGATATGCTGAATTATCAACTCATCCGAGGTGTTAGGTGCAAAAAAACTTAAAAAGGCTTAATCGTTGGAAATATATAACATTTTGTCAGAAACAAACAAAGTATGTTAAGTCATTTCTATTATTATTTTCATGGGAAGGCTTACAACAATATTATCTATTTTTGGAACGTATCTAGTAAGATGAAACCAAAAATATTTGCTTTCGTTATTAATTTGCATAATCAGGCGTCTAATTAGATAATTACTAAATAAAAAAATGGTTTGATGCTCCATTTCGTTTGTTAAAGTTCAAAAAATTATGATGTTCCAACTTTATGTAAAAAAAAAAGTTTAAAATTTGTTTTTGCTGTCTCACTTCTGTATAAGAAATTTTGATAACAGTGGAACCAATATATTGGTTCTGGAAAAAATGTTAACAGTGGAATCCAATATACTGGTTCTGGAAAAAATGTTGATAACAGTGGAACCAATATACTGGTTCTGGAAAAAAATTTTGATAACAGTGGAACCAATATACTGGTTGTGGAAAAAATTTTGATAACTGTGGATCCAATATATTGGTTCTGGAAAAAATGTTGATAACAGAGGAACCAATATACTGGTTCTGGAAAAAATTTGATAACAGTGGAACCAATATACTGGTTCTAGAAAAAATCTTGTTAACAGTGGAACCAATATACTGGTTCAGGAAAAAAAATTGATAACAGTGGAACCAATATACTGGTTCTAGAAAAAATGTTGATAACAGTGGAACCAATATACTGGTTCTGGTTTGTTGATTAATGAATTGCTTTTATTATAGCTTTTTGGTATTTTACTTCATATTTAATCATATAGACAAGAAATTTATGATACACAAAAGAAATGTTTGACATGAAATTACAGATATCCAATAAGTATTTATATAAAATAAAAAAATGTGACAAATCTGTATTTCTATTTTATCTTTACCTCTTTTATACTCTTTTATGGAAGTATAAAATTTTCACACACAAAAAACATTTTCACACGATTTGGTACAATAATAAAATCTAAGTTTTTTGTATTCAAATCATCCTTATTATTACTTCTTATTTGGCTATTTATTAATTTGGGAAACAATTCTGTATATTTTTCAATTCAATCAACCGGGCTCATTTAATTAATAATGCTACAATAACTATTTGCAGTCGCATATTCTAAGAATTCACGAGTCAAAATAGAGGATGTATTATGTCACGTGCTATAATGACTATTTATAGCCACGTACTATGGTGACTGTCTTCAGTCCCTTATAATAAACAAACTTACTAATATTTTTTTAATTTCTATAAACAAAAAATAATATTCGCCATAATCTTCTAATTAACCCAAATATATATTTTGTGTTATATCTATAATGAAAGCAAATCTTTAAATGATAACTAAGCTTTCCAATGACAATTAAAAATCCTTTGAGGTAAATTATAACAGTTATTGAAGTTACGTGAGAATTATTTTGGACATAAAGAGTAGAAAATAACAGTCTTTTATGTGAAATAATTTTATTTTCAAATACTTCACAACAAAGCAATATTTTATATGGTATATTAATGAGAATTCTAAGCTTAATTGAGTCTCAACTAATTATTTGGTTTACTAAGAACATTTTAAAGTGGCGTTTTGTTATTTTATTTACATGGCCCCAATTAGAAGGCATTGTAAGAATGCAACTTGTATAAATGGTGGATGATATGACACTGTTATATTTGTACACGGATCTGGAAAATCAGTAATGGTTACAAAAAATATAAATCCTATTTTAAGTGCCCCAATAACCTGAGCATTTTCGAAATAATGGAACTTCCTTCACGCGTGGTAATTTGATTAAAAGGTTAAAATAACAACGCACTTTAATTTTATTTGGTAATTACATGTTTGGAAGAAAACGAACAAATGGACATGTTGAATCACTGAAGATACGTCATTTTGGAAACGTATGCAATTAATCTTATACATTTCCAGTAAACGAAATGTGTGAATATGACAGACAGCGAGGATGGTCTGCTGTTGTTGTATATGTTAATACCATTAATATGCATGAAAACGAAAACCTATGTCACTAAACATAGCCTACATTTAGGTTTACTTTGATGATATACGAAGAAAGCATTATTTAATATTCTTGTTCTAATCAAATCAATAATTCGAATAGAAAATACAACTTTCAATAGAATCGCAACACAGACTTCTGGACAATATCTGTATAAAACACCTAAAAAGGCACGTCGGATACAACGTCTTTGGGAGTTCTTTTTTGGCGTTTTCTAGATCGCGAATGTATTATAATCAATAAATATATATGTCCATTTATCTCTATAGATATATCACAAAAATTTATAATTTTCCTGTAGGGGAAAAATGTCGCACTAGTTTTTTTTGTTTTTTTTTCAGGTACAAGATTTAATTGTTCAACAGGTATTATTCAATAATTTCGTTTCTAATATAAGAAGTAAAGTTATCCGTTACGCGTGAAATCTCCATTACATCATTTCTCCAATGTTCAGAATCTATGGAAGCATCTAATTCTGCGGGAACACTACTTTCTTCTGAAAATGAATACTCTTCGTGATTTTGTATCATTTGCTGGGTTTCTCTCACGTACTCTCCGACACGACGGTTGGCTTCCAAGTTTCCATCGTTCTGGCTGAAATAAATGATACAATTAGGGCTAATTTGCTGAATCCACTTGGCGGCCTCAACTCCTCCATAAACGTTTGTGGCAATAATGACTTTCTTCTTTTTGCGATTTTTACAAGTATAGAAGGAGCAGTGACCAGAAGGATAGATGGCACTGCTAGCTAACACTACAGATAAAATGGAGACTATAAGTTCAACAAAGGCGGTTATGATCGCATTTCCACCAACTCTTGCTATCTGGTTAAAATTTCTTGGTGTTGCGTGAAAGTTAGCTACTCCAAAACAGCTGAGCACCAGAAAGAGAATAGATGCAAAAACTGAAGCCGATGACAATCCAATAAATACTTTCATTTTTGCTTCTTGTTGTCGACATTTCCAGACAAAAAACCCAGACACTCCCGTGAGTTCAAATATTAGACCACACCATATTCCAGCACCCACATGGTTAGAATCGTATTCTACAAACAGCCCCAAGATTCCTAGTATAATTCCCAGAATTCCCAGCGTGGCGTGAAGTATACTGAGTCCTAAAGTAGCTTCTCCAATCCAATTACCATTTGGTGTCTCTGACGACGATGGTAATGTTAAATCTTTTAATTTTATAATGTAAATCTCTTCCATAACTGAATCTGGCTGGTTTACTGTATTAAAAAAAAATCACTTTAGGAAATATTTCGTTTTTTCCCCTGCCAAAACAAACTAAAAATGAGATAACAAGTAAAATAGCAGTCTGTGTCATGGAATAAGCTATATGCTGACTGAATCCCTATCGTAAGTTTAATTTTCAATTAGTTTTCAAACGACAGTATACGTATCTGGAGAAGATAAGTCACTATTAGTGTAAAACAAAACTATATATATATTCATTTATAAAGAAAATACAATGTATTATTTTTGTGATAAAACTTACCAAAGCAAACATGTATTTATAATTTTAAAATCAGTCAACAAATCATTATACCTCTACGTAAATCAACGTACATTTTCAAGTATGTTGAAACTTCACATTTTAATGAATACAATCATATTTGAAAGTCTTTCCCTTAAATATGAATTCATTTTGTTCCATCTAAAGTTTTATGAATAGGATGTAAAATATCTGGCATCTTACATGCGACAACAAAAATCTTAAGAGAAACATCGAGAATGAATAACTGAGATAAATGGTGTGATTCAGAAGTTCCAGAATTGTCACTTGTGTCGACTTGTTTGTTTTGTTTTGAATTTCACGCAAAGCTACACGAGGGCTATCTGCGCTAGCCGTCCCTAATTTAGCAGTGACAGACTAGAAAAAACGCAGCTAGTCATCACCACCCACCGCCAACTCTTGGGCTACTCTTTTACCAAGGAATAGTGGGATTGACCGTCATATTATAACGCCCCCATGGCGAACATGTTTGGTGGGACGGGGATTCGAACCCACGACATTCAGATTGCGAGTCGAGCTCCTTAACCACCTGGCCATGCCAGTCATGAGTCGACTTAGGAACACGCGCAGAATTAGTGTGGAGGTGAAGGTTAGTACATTTTTGAAGATTAAGCATTTTGAAATTCCTCTTACCGTTATAAAGTAATGTACTAATTTATAGTGTTATCTGATATTAAAGATACTAAAGATATACCGTATTTTTTGGAATATAAGACGCACCGGTGTATAAGACGCACCCTTATTTTGAAGACCAAGTTTTGGGGGAAAAAAAAGCTACAGTCGCGTTTGAAAGATTTTTATTGAACAAAAATTCCATTTGATACTTTAAAAATTAGTATATATTGTTCTAAACACAAAAGAGATCAAAACATCAAAATAGGAAAATACCGTAAATAAAAAAAAAGGTTTACTAGTTACTTAGTTTGGTTCAAACCTACAAAATACTTCATTGCTTTCTACTGTAATTTATTTTTTTATTTATTTAGGGTAGGACATTATAAATAGTTATGTTTTTTTTTTAAACTTACTATTGTTATAAATAACACATTCAATTGAACTAAACTATGCATGCCTATTTAAATATATTTACACATGGGTTGTGTATATCGTATATATACATATATATTATAGGACGCAAGCAGATTTTGACATCAAATTTTGGGGTAAAAAGTGCGTCTTATACACCTAAAAATACGGTACATAAAACTGAATTTAATTTAGAAATTTTATGCATCTAAAAAATGACAGAACATTAAAGTTTCTATCTTTTACAGAAAAAAAATGTAAATATTTTTAAAGATCGAGGTGACGTAGCGGTTTTCACTTTACGTGTTACTTGTTAAAACAAAAACGTCAATACACAAAAAGGTTTGTAGGACTAACAAGTGTGTTATGTTCTCTCATATTTACATTAATGATTTCTCATACAGATATATTAGTGCTAACATATTCCGTTTAAGCTTACAATGCCTTTAATCTATAAAATGTTATTACTTGCTGTTTGTTTGTAGTTAAACACAAAACTACGCAACAGGCTCTCTGTGCTCTGCCCACCACAGGTTTATAGTGTTATAAGTTCGCAGACTTGCCGCTGTTCCACTGGGGGACAGTGATATCTAAGGTCTTACAGATGAAGTTCATTTTCAACATGCAGAATGTAGTTAACAAGTGAGGGGGCTGAGCGTAGCCCAGTAGTTAGCGTGCCCTACTGTGGAACTCGTGTCTCATGGTTCGCGTTCCTATACCATCGAAAACAACAAACAATTGTGCTCTGCACTTTGGGGCCGCACCTCTATGATGATAAAATCCAACTTTACGGCCGGATAAGAGTTGGCGGTGGGTAATGATGTCTAATTGCCTTCCCTATAGTCTACCATTCAAGATTAGGAACGGCTAGTGCAGACTGCCCTGGTGTAACTTTGGGCAAAATCCAACAACGATACAAAAGTAATTCAAACCATGACAATCATTGGGCTAATTTTTATCCAAAAATGATGTAAGGTTCACCGTATTGTAGCAAGTAACATAAGTATTCCGTATTACAACACGCAGTAGAAGTGTACGATTATGTAAATTGGAATGTAAGCCGAATTAAATGCATCTGTGAGAAACCATTTATAGAAGTTGTGTGATAGACAACAATAAATATCAATATTCTGACATTCAACTTTTTCCATTTTATGTACATGTTGTTTAGACACGCGGAAATCAGCTTAGAAAGGATGTGTGTACACTTTAAATACTAAAAATACAATATATTCATCCTCCTATACATCGGTATTTAGCTTTTGCGGAACAGACTGGGAAACTGTCATGGAAAAATCTGTCCTGTGGTTTTTTACATATTTCCTGCTGTTCTGTCATGAAATATGATTATTGATAGTAACTGAAACCGAATAGAACTGTATCAAAAATATCCTTAATAATAATAGAACTGTATCAAGAATGTCCTTAATAATAATAGAACTGTATCAAGAATGTCCTTAATAATAATAGAACTGTATCAAGAATGTCCTTAATAATAATAGATCTGCATCAAGAATATCCTTAATCATTAGTCTTTTAAATGGCTTAAAAGTGATGCTATAAATGGACTGTAGTAAAGGACAACAACTAGCGACACCAGACAGAGAACCCAAAGGCTGGTAAGACATACGTACACCAAAATTGATTCTACATTCACATCAGTCCTCATCCATGGGAAGCGCAACCACCTCAACTCAAAACGATTGAGTATTTTTGGAATGAGCTTGAACGTCATATTAACCATCGTATTCCTCTAGTAATACCAGTAAACCATCTTCAGACCAGTAAACAACATTCAGACCAGTAAACCAACTTCAACCAGTAAACCAGCTTCAACCAGTAAACAACTTCAACCAGTAAACCAACTTCAGGCCAGTAAACTAATTCCAACCAGTAAACAAAATTCAGAACAGTAAACCAACTTCAACCAGTAAACCAGCCTAAACCAGTAAACCAGCTTCAACCAGTAAACAGCATTCAGACCAGTAAACCAACTTCAGCAAGTAAACCAGCTTAAACCAGTAAACCAGCTTCAACCAGTAAACAACTCCAACCAGTAAATCAACTTCAGACCAGTAAACTAACTTCAACCAGTAAACAAAATTCAGACCAGTAAACCAATTTCAACCACATCTGTAGACGAACAAGCTACAAAAGAAATGTAGAAAAAATTCTGGATAAGAAGAATCAACTGAAATATCAGTTTAAATGCTAATCTACTTAATTTGTATACAGACCCCCCCCCCCCGCTATAGTATAACTAATTAAGTAGGAAGTGGTAGGTACTTTCTTACTACGTTTACGTTAATAGTTTAGGGGTTTTAACG
>NW_013665741.1:495183-500313 GCF_000517525.1 Limulus polyphemus
GTAAACCAGACTTCAACCAGTAAACAACTACAACCAGTAACCACTTCAGGCCAGTAACTATTCCAACCAGTAACAAATTCAGAACAGTAAACCAACTTCAACCAGTAAACCAGCCTAAACCAGTAAACCAGCTTCAACCAGTAAACAGCATTCAGACCAGTAAACCAACTTCAGCAAGTAAACCAGCTTAAACCAGTAAACCAGCTTCAACCAGTAAACAACTCCAACCAGTAAATCAACTTCAACCAGTAAACAAAATTCAGACCAGTAAACCAATTTCAACCACATCTGTAGACGAACAAGCTACAAAAGAAATGTAGAAAAAATTCTGGATAAGAAGAATCAACTGAAATATCAGATTAAATGCTAATCTACTTAATTTGTATACAGACCCCCCCCCCCCCCATGATTCAAATAATTAGAAGGATGGGATCTTTCTACTGGTTTACTATGTTAGGGGTTTACTGTTAGCGTATCTAACTGCTGTACAGTGTGACCTATAACCTCAAAATACACAACGAACTTAAATAATTCAATGTCACAACTGTTGATATTACTTATGCTGATCCACTTTAACAACTGGTGTTGATATCTTGTTTTAAATTGTGGGATAACAATTAAACTAAGTGTATTACCTTTATCCTAGCTTGTATAATATAGAAAATAAATATATTACCTTAATTCGGCGTTTTATCAAGAGGATCAAATCGTATTCGCACATCCAGACCTACGTATTCCCTTTGCTAGCGAACTTCCCTCAAACCTTAGTGTCGGTTTCTGTGTAATAAAGTTAATGCAGTTAGTTTTCCACGCAATAATATGTTGTCGTAGACTATGCACTATACAAGTTATGAAATCTCGGTCCGCGGGTCTCTTGCAATGTATAACTGGCTATTGTTCACACCATATACTTGGCTTATTACCAATAGTTGTTGCGGTTATGGATGAGAGAATGCTGTATGACAAACACTTTACTACTCGTACAGTATTTCTAGTGCTTTATATGCAGAGCTACTAGACTGAAAACATGTATAGCCCCCTCCCTGTAAATTGTCTCTAGTTCAAAAATGTTTATTTTGGATATTCGCGCAAATGGCTATCTGCACAGAGCTGTCCCTAATTTTGAACTGGTAAACTACATGAAAGACTGTTAGCTAGCAGCGCCCACCGCTAACTCTTGGGACACTAACTGTATAGTGATATATTACGTAAGTCTTATAAGCACTCATAGCCCGAAAATGCGGAACATGTATTTGTGACAATCCAGATTCACATTCCGGCACGCTAAACGCTAACCACCAGGCCACACTTAGCCCTATTTAAAAGGGAGTTGCGTAATTTGTGGGCAAGTTCGAAAACTGGTGTTATATCATTCAACATAGGTCACTATTATCATAGTGCTAGGTTCAATCGCCGAAATATTAAAAAGCTAAACTTTTTTTTTATTGTTTTGTAAACGTCTACTTTTAATGAATGTTTTAATTCTTGAGTGCTCTTAAAGACGTTTACTTATGAAGCGTTTTGTTAGCGAACCAGCATTGTAATTCATAAGATTTTAAAGAAGCAATCGCGCATGCGTGACAAAGAATTGTTCGTAGATGTACATTATTAAATCAAACGCTCGATATAACAATTCATTAAGAGCAGGATACACGCTGGCGTTAAGTCACGTGACTAATATTGATCGCAGTAATCAGTAGCATGTCACAGGTGCGTCCAAGAAGAGCTGTACACCAGTGTCATCTCATTGACCTACTTGAAGAGACATTTTAGAGATTTAACCTAAACTTAAATTCTGTGGAAAGAAAGCCTTTTCTGTACACGAGTGTATTGTATTCCTGTATAATTATAAAAATACCAAAGCTGCAACTACTCACTATTGTGTATTTTGTTTTGAAACATGCTTATCGCTTGGGATATAGAGCGGAAAAACAAAATAGTTGCTATGTGCTTTATTTTTTTGCGGATGTACTTAATCGCACACAAACAGTTATCCGACAGTTATCTTCGAATCTAGTATCTATATTTCATTATAGTAAATTTTTTCATGACTACTTTAGAACTAAAAGTTACAGTTTAAACACCGAAAGTTGCCAAAGTATAGACATTAAAAGGCCAAAAATATGTGATAAAAGTCACGTAAACTTTCGTTCGATACCAAAACTCGTCAGTTGAGCCGGACGATAAGAGACAAAAGATTTTCTGAATATGTTAAGAGTTACGGTTTTAAAATATCATAGTGCAAATATAAATGTCGTTTCAGAAAACATGTTTTTCACTTATCGGCCAGCACAACTGATGAGTTCTGATATCCAACGAAAATTCTCTTGTGCAGTAACTTATAGGAGACAAAATATAGATCTGAAATGTTATTTTCACACGTCTTTGATTTTGAATCCGCATTGGACAAATTAAAATAAAAGTAAAAAAAAAGGCATTTTACGTGATTTTCATCCCACATTTTAGGTACTTTGTTACTATGTGGTGCAACATTCAGAAGATTTTGATTAATTCAAAATATTCTCAAGAGATGGCGCTATATTTATTCATATATTACTTGTATAGTTAAACTGTGGATGTACAAATTTTCAGAGGTTATAAAAGCAACCATGATAAACTCTCAAGGCACTATATGACGAGCTGTGATATATACAATTAATCACTTAATCTACAAACCCGTGAAACGTGACGCATACACTGCAAGTAGCTAGAAAATGAATAAGCTCTGAAGGAAAGTTCTCAACTGACAATCCCCGCGATAAAAAACCTTCTTTAACAACACAGCACACTTCCAACAAGAAAGCTACGCCATGGTATCCTCACTATTATAAGTAATCAGTACCTCTATGTGGAACATTTCACAACAGACGCTCTACGCCTTAGTATTTGACTCGGATGTATTCATAATTTGGCTAAGCACTACAAACAAGATTCGAAATTCACGAACCATCTGAATAGACAACATCCATTGATATAAGTCACAGCGGAAAGTAACAAACTCCTAATCCAAGACGTAATGGTTACTAAAACTCATAACTCATGTACTACAGGAGTTTATATGAAACCTTCAAATACTGGTTAAATATCTCGACTATAAATCAAACCTCCCCAATCGTGTAAAGATGGACTTCATAAAATTCATAATTTCCAGAATGAACAAGATTTATAAAGCAAAATATACTAAAAAGAAAGCATATCACTTGACAGAAGATATTCCATAACGCTTGCCAGCAGATACTCACTACCACTTGACAACAGATACCCCTAACATTTGACAGCAGATACCCCTAACACTTGACAGCAGATATTCCCTATCACTTGACAGTAAATACTTCTAACACTTGGCAGCAGATACCCCTAACACTTGACAGCAGATACTTCCTAACACTTGGCAGCAGATACCCCTAACACTTGATAGCAGATATTCCCTAACACTTGATAGCAGATACTCCCTAACACTTGACAACAGATAACCTCTAACACTTGACAACAGATACCCTCTAACACTTGACAGCAGATATTCCCTAACACTTGACAGCAGATATTCCCTAACACTTGACAACAGATAACCTCTAACACTTGACAACAGATAACCTCTAACACTTGACAACAGATACCCTCTAACACTTGACAGCAGATATTCCCTAACACTTGACAGCAGATATTCCCTAACACTTGATAGCAGATACTCCCTAACACTTGACAGCAGATAACCCCTAACACTTGACAACAGATACCCTCTAACACTTGACAGCAGATACTCCCTAACACTTGACAACAGATACCCCCTAACACTTGATAACAGATACCCCCAACACTTGACAGCAGATGTCCCTAATTCATGACAGCATATACCACCTAACACTTGACAGTGGATACCTCTAAAATTGACAGCAGATCCTCCTAACACTTGACAGCGGATACCCCCTAACACCTGATAAAAGAAAATAAAGAAGATAAACACTAAGAATAAACTGAAAAATAATTATAGACACATGGCCATATACCCCAATGTCAAAGATCTATGTGAAAACATGTGTAAAAGATGTCTAAACAACACGAACTTAGAACAGTATTCAGAAACCACAATACAAGACGAACTTAACTAGTACACAACAAACTACCTAACGCCCAGAGAACAGCAAAGACACCATTTACAAAATCTCTTGTGAATGTGTAGTCCCATACGTTGGAGAAACCCAAATACTACCAGAAGTTAGATTTGGGGAGCGCAATAAACATACAGGACTTTATCGATAACTGTTTATCGGCAGTAGCCAGGGAGGAACATCATATATTAAAAGTGAATCTGATCAAGTACATTTCACATGCACAAAAACAGCCTAGTTAGAATAAAGGGGCCAGTCATATCAAAAGAAGAGCCAAGTTGTATAAAAGAGCAAATTCTGTAAAGATATCATGTAAAATTGGGAAAGATAAACAAGAATAAATTGGGGAACACATTTTTATTTATTACAACATGAATATAAAAAGAGGTTCAAATGAAACGAAACTATAGAAGTGTTTCAAAGAAATAGCTCTCCAGTGGCACAGCGGTATGACTCCGGACTTATAACGCTAGAAACCGGTTTTCGAATGGGTAGAATAGCGTCACGAGAACTATTTAAGCACAATGATTTTTATTTGAGAGACAGATAAAGTGGATGTATGTATATTTCAAATTCTGCTGAGAATCGAAGCCCGGGTTTTAGCGTTGTAAGTCCGTAAACTCCACCGAGGGACTAAAATGGATGTATATGTATAACATCACCCAGTAAAAATTTCAAGAAATACTTAAACTTTTAACTTGCAATCCGTAGTGTTTTTGTTCTTTTTTGTAAGCAGCAGATAGTTTGATTTTGGAACCCATAACTCATTATTTGGTAGTTGTGAGAACAAACATCCTATAAAGGTCACATCGGAGACTGGGCTAAGTTAGAAACTGTACATTTTTCATGATACTTTAACAAGAAGGAAGCATGAAATATTTTGTCTTACAGAAAAATGGGTTAATGCTCTAAACTAGTAGATAAATAAGACTGAGAAATAAGTCCTATTCCTGTCATAGAACTAGAGCACTGATTCTGAACGTGGGGCGCACGACCCACAGGGGGGTATTTTGAATATATT
>NW_013665741.1:500853-506473 GCF_000517525.1 Limulus polyphemus
TCAACACCAAATTTGTTTTTATATTAGGGGGGCATCAAATTTTTTAAGGTGACGAGGTGAGGCATGGAGCCAAAAAGGTTAAGAACCATTTAACTAGAGTGTAGATGTGGGAAGATAATTAGTTTTGATACCCATGGTGGGCACAGCACAGATAGCCCATCGTGTAGCTTGGTGCTTAAAAGCAAACAAACAGTTAACATTATATCTATTTTCGATTTGGTGTAATTTTAAAATACATACATACTTTTTATGTTGTTGTTGTTGTTTTTTAATTACGGAAAAGAGTTGGAAGCTATTCAAAAAGTTCAATATTATTTTTTATAGCTTCCTTGATCGTTATTTTTTTTCAACAAATGATTAAAATTATTCCTACGGAAATTCAGTTTTAACTGGAAAAAAATATTGAATTAATTTACAAGACCTGAAAAATTAATTGCACAGAAATAAATTCTGCACGGTTAGAACAACTTTTAAGTTCTTCTCAAACAGTGTTTTTTTTTACTTATCCATCAACTTAAAATTACAGAGGGCTATTTCATTTTTTTTTTGAAACAGTGTAAATCAGCTGTCGTATCTCCGAAGTAGGATGGTTCGAGAATTATGGTCACGTGATAGACTAATATTGTCTTCCATATACAAGCAATCTGAACTGACTGGGCTTGTGAGGTGTCTCCAAAACTCTATCCATGGCTCCATATACAAGCAATCTGAACTGACTGGGCTTGTGAGGTGTCTCCAAAACTCTATCCATGGCTCCATATACAAGCAATCTGAACTGACTGGGCTTGTGAGGTGTCTCCAAAACTCTATCCATGGCTCCATATACAAGCAATCTGAACTGACTGGGCTTGTGAAGTGTCTCCAAAACTCTATCTGTAGCTGGAGAGGAGTGACCGCTATTTCCGATTATAACTATTCGTATATCAAAGGACGGAACATTTCGAAGAAGAGTCTTCAATCTTCTCCTTGGAAGCCCAAAAACGTGCACAGCAAAGCATTTAGAACAGCAATAAGTTCCTAAACCTCACCCAAGACAATCTCGTTCTCAGAGAGAGAACTCTCTGACAACAAAAGCCACTGAGATGAAGTTGGAGATATAATAAAATAATAAGTAAGAATTTGAAGTTGACAAAGGCTCACAATCCAAAAAATCCAAAGCTTTCATGTACATCTTGAAATGAATAATTGTTTTCATGAGAAAAATGCTTAAAAAACTGAAATCACATCATTGAGAAGGAAAAACTTTACTTTCTTTGGGAAATGTTTATCTTTTATTTCGAAAATAAATATTTCAGTGGTTATTACACGACCCTATTTGCTTAGCAAGACTCTTACTGATATGATCCAGCAAACCTAGAAGCATAGAATGGTATTTGTTTTGTTAAACATTAAGCCTTTGACTCTGTTAAAAAGAGTCAATCAGAATGTGTACATGAACAATAACGTCCCAATAGAGTTTACATTATATCTTAACAAACCAAAGAGGGTACCGAAACTGTCATAAGGAATTATACAGAGTTTAGGTACGTTATATTAAAACGATTTTGGAGCATCACCACTACTGGTCATGCACTGTCTGTCTACTGTGCAACTTGGCAATAGCCATGCAGTGTAGTTTCCATTGTGTAATCTATGTTGTAAGGCTATCATGTCCAAAGCACATCAATCCTTCCTGATTACTTTCCATTATCCATATAGTGTAGGAGGAGGATGGTTTCCCAGCGCTATTTTCTACAGTCAAATCGCACAGAAATCCCAAAGTGCTAAATCTGGCAATTTTACTGGTATTATTAATTACAAATAATATGAATACCCGTTTCATTTTCCAGCTGTTTGAAGTATGTAAAGGTAGAAAGGATATGTCGTGAAAGCAACCTTTATACACGGGTATGTGACTTGTGTCCCTTTTTCAGAAAGAGATTCTCCTACCTTTGCCTGGAGCACGTGAATAGCTTTTACTTCTGACTTTGTTGTTTGTGAATTCTAATCTGTTACAAGACGACTGGGGTACGCTTAATCGCAGGTCTCTTTCTGGATGGTCCTGAGGTATCAGACTGATCCAAATTCCTATGTTTTTCCAATGGCAATAGTATAAGGAATATCACCGTCCTGGAAATTCTAAATCCCCGATCTGAACACGTCTTTATGATCTTAGTGCATGAATATTTTGCGTCAAACAGGGCTGTTACACATCCTTCCCAAATGCGATTAATTTTCTGCTGCATAACACTACCTACGAAATGCTAAACAATGTCAAAATGTAGTTCTGATACATACCGTTCCAACGCGACTTTATGCCAGTTGTAGATGTCATGTGACTTGCATACTCAAATCGTTTTAATATAACGCACTGATCCCTCTGTAGACAACAGGTATAAAATCTCACGCATTGTAGTTTTATGTATGTAATAGAGGCGTAAATATGAATTTTGGCCGCACCGCATAAAAATTAGAAATATGGTTTGGTTCAATAGGCCTAAAGCTATAACTAACCAATAGAACTGTAAAACTTTAGATCACTTTTCTAAGTAATTAGGATTTTGTAAGTATATTGTCGAATACTGACCTCAAAACAACAACAAAAACGATAACAAAATCTACTTTTCTAGATTGTCTAAGTGACGACTGAAATAGAGTTTCTAATTTTTATTTTTCAATTTTTGTCCTATTAAATTTACTTTACATGTCTCCACAACTATGCATAAGTACTACCGAACAAAACAGTAATTTTTACCTAAAATATAAAAGGAAAAGAATAATCAAATCTACTGTACAGAGTCCTTCAAGTTCAGAAGTAACAACAACAAATGTTTTGATCTATCCTGAACATTATGCACCTCCAAAACAAGTTTACGAAATTTAATTCTTAAGTTTTGCTTACTAATGATTCTAGAACCACGTGAAGTTTTCGGGAAATTTTCAAAATTTTCATTATCTCCAATCTTTGTTCAGTAGTAAGTAAAAAATGGTACAGGTATTCTTTTTCTTGATGGCATGATTGTTAAGAGCCAAGTTCAAAGTTTGATGGTGAAAAATGTAACATCTGTTTTAAAATGGCTTTCGAAATAAGCTGTATTTTGCATTATTCGCCGTTGGGAAAAAACTCCAAAAAGTATACACACGAAGTAGCGAACGAGCACTCAGCGACCACGACCAACAAGTCCTTAATTTTTGTTTGCAAATTTTATAATATATACTAATCCTAGCGCTAGCGACACGAAGCAATGAGTTTAATCTTCATCTACTTAACTGAGGCACTTATATACTTCTTAGTTGTAAATAATTATTTCTTCTTGAAAGTACGCCCATCAACAGTGAATGAGGAAGAAAATCGATTTAATAAAAACTAAATATACCCGTCACTCTCGTTCCCAGAACTCATTTCGCATAGCTCGGCTCAGAACGAGAGTGTCATCTGGTGTCACTGCTGCTTTCGGTTCTTTCCCATTCCTTGCCATCCATAAAGGTAACCCACTTTCCAATCCCATGAAATTTACTTGATAATATGTGTAATATTACCAATATCCTGTATGAATTACTTCCTTTTAAGTGTCTAGCTAAACCATAATGATTACAGTGTAAATATATTGGTTGATGCAGCATAGAAAAGTGTAAGAAATCAACCTTAAAACGATTGAGTGAAAAAAAAAGGCCAAAATTCGGTTTTATCTCAAACAGTAGACGATGCTTCATAAACATCACAAAATGAAGCAACTTGACTTAACTCACATTGTATCATTTTATTCATGTGCTGTAAAACTGGCTCCTAATTTACCTTAAAGTCATCACTGAGTTACAATAAACAAATTATGATGTGGTGAACTAGGAGCTGAGCTGAACATAACTTCGGGTTTACAGCATGATATAAACCTACTGTTTGATCTAAAACAGAATTTGCTGATGTTTTTTTTGCTCAAGCGCTTCTGATTGATCGTATTTTCGGATAGTTCAGTGCTCTCGCTGAGTTAAGTGAAGTCACTCTTCTAATGAAATGATTACAATCAATGTTGTCTCTTAGTGGCTGTGACTAAATGTTTTGACCTGCAAGTTCAATTACGTCAAATAAGCTATTTTCAATTGGTAAGACTGACTTCATAATGTAGAAAAAACAAATAAATACACAAACTTCTATCGATTTATTGTTTGGTTCTTAACGGTTTTTTTATTTATTCCCCCTATTCCTACTCAAGTTTAACTATAAAACAACAGCTGAGAAAGGCTTACATTCTCAAGATTCGAGTTACTACACCTAAGTATTAAAGTTTTGTGAATGTTTAAATCAGGTAACTAGGCTGAGTTGCTCGCAGAAATATATCGGTTTATATTTAAAGTAATTTTTACCTACCTCAGTAATGATATTATGATTTAGTATCAAAGATAAGAAAGGCGTTATTCTATCTTCCAGACCAGTTGCTCAGCGTTTCTGTTTGTTGTTAAGTGCAAAGCTACAGAATGGGCTCCTTATGCTCGCCCATCGCGTGTATTGAAACCATAATTTTAGCCTTTGTATGGTGTGAGATTTACCGTCGTGCCACCGTAGAAATCCATCAGCGTGGACAGTAAAATTATGACAAAAACGTCTCTTCAACGAAATAGTTCAAAATTGACACATTTCGTTTTTAAAGGGTAAAATTTTGTATACGCCCCCCCAGTGGCACAGCGGCATGTCTGCGGACTTACAACGCTAAAAACCGGGTTACGATACCCGTGGTGAGCAGAGCACAGATAGCTCATTGTATTTAATTACAAACAAACATTTTGTATACATTCAGCGACGTATATTAAGCTTTAATTTTCTATATATCAAGATAGGTAATTATACCCCTTACTGGATCGTAAACACCACAGTAAAGCTTTATTAATCAATTATCACATAAACGAAACATGAGTTTTTTTTTTACTGTTTTATAATTATAATTATTTGAAGCTATAATACAAAAAATTCCCTAAATATCGCGTGACAAATATCTCATATAATGAAGGAAAGGTATATAATCCAGCGCCTATTTCTTCATAACACTGTGTACATATAACTGATAATTATCCCGCAATTTAAGAAACTGTTACTCTCTCTTGCATATGATTGAAAAGCTTAATTACCGATAGCTAGAACTCGTTAAATTTCGTATTTTTCTGGCATTACCTGAGTACTTTTTATTCTATGTCGTCAATTCAGTCGAACGAAAAATTAACATCGAAGTACAGTTTCATTACTTTTTAAGTGAAAGTTACAAGTTCAATCTGTTGAGGTTCTGTATGATATTTTTTTGTTTCGTCATACATTTAACGTTTTTCTCTATCTAACGGTCAGGCTACATTTTAACTAAGAACTTTTAAAGCTCTCAAATGCAACGTATCCTATTTATATTTGTTTACAGGCGTTAAATATGGTTTAAATGGCTTCAATAAAAAGAGAAACTTCGTTGAAATATGGCATACGAAACAGAAAAATATGGCCTAGCTAGTAAGGAAAGGTTGATTTGTTTTGAATTTCGCGCAAAGCTACACGAGGGCTATCTGCGCTAGCCGTCCTTAATTTAGCAGTGAAAGACTAGAGGGAAGGCAGATAGTCCTCACCATCCACCGCCAACTTTTGAGCTACTCTTTTTACCAATGAATA
>NW_013665741.1:507071-509593 GCF_000517525.1 Limulus polyphemus
GAACCACCTTGGTAGATATTATGCAGCAAGCCGAGTACAATATTATGACTGTAGCTGCTTTCAAAGTGTTCCTGCCTGCTGATCCTACTGTTGACTATCGTGATGCTTCAACTTTCTCTATAGAATCGCAGGTGAAATTTTTCGTATCTCAGTTGAAAGCTAAACACAAAAAAAGGTGATAGCAGAAGCATAAAAGGTTGGCAACTGCTTTATTAATGATGCTGATAATGTGGCTTTATTTATATTTACTTAATTTACTCCCAGCGGGTAGACCTTAGTACTAGCTAGTATGAATACTTGAGGATGCTGTATTTCACTTTAAAATTGATCAATTAACAAACGAAAACTTGTCTCGCAAAACCACCCTCTTTGGGAGTTTCCGGATTGAACTTACTTTTAATATTCAACAAATTGTAGTGTAAAGACGTGTTAAAAAATACGGCACCCCCTAATTTGTTACTCATGGCAAAAATAAGACAAACATAGCAAAGTGTGACAAAAACACAAACATGGTAAATAAAATGCTTTCTTTTCACTTGGTCTTCGCATTAAAATTCTTATTCAAACGGCTACGGAAAATTGGATTTTTTAAGCCACCTTCAGCTCTCTTGCAACACTCTAGCAAGCCGAGGCACTGTTCTAATTTCTTTGTTTTGGATATTCTTGCAAAACTACGTAAAGCCTATATGTGCTAGCCCTAATTTTGAACTAAACCAATAGGCAACTACTTTAATCGAAAAGAGCATCCACGACCCAGAGAACGGAGCGAGTTACATCGTCAACAGGATGTGGATTAACAGTCCGGAACGTTAAGTACCAGACCCCAGCGCTGTTCTAAATGATGCAGCATTAACTAAACTTATGGTTCATTTGCCTTTATCAGGAAATCTAATTCTTAATGTACCTCTCACCCGACTTAAAATAGTAAGTACCAAAAGAAACTTTACAACATCCGCAGAGATCAAAACTGAATTGTAATTTTCTCTAATGCTTCTAAAACATAAACAAGTAATTTTATATTAAGGAGACAACATTCGCGGGCAAATGAAAAATGTCTCTGCTACGCAAGCCCAGCATGGTCAGTTGTGACACCAGAAAAATCGTGAAAAACACAGATAATTTTTAAAATGTCTATATCACTGCTTGGGACATCCAAGAAAGTGTCTTTGAACCAAATCAAATGTAAGTTGGTTGATAAACACATGAAAAGTTCACAAAAACTCAAAATTATGCAAATACGGCCCAGTAATTAACCAAAATCCCCCAAATTATGCTTTTTTTGTGAGTTCTGATCCTCCTACAAAGACTGTTGGGCTCATGAAAATTTATATTTGTACCAATTTGCATCTTGATTGCTGTAAATATGATTGCACAGGAGCCCAAAATATAATTTTTGGGTTGTTTGACCTTTGACTCCATAAAATCCTTAAAAAGACCTAAATTATAAAATGAAAAAGGTGTCTGGGCGTATTGGACCAAGGTATAATCTTGTTAAGTTTCAAGTAAATTCAAGAATGGTGGTCGATTGAAACGTGCTTAGAAGAAGAAGAAGGAAAAGAAATAATAGAAAAACAGAGAGACATAAAAATTCAAAATAAACGAAATAAATCACTATTTTTTTGGGAGGGGTTAAAATACCCAAATTAATTCTAAAATATTTTGAGGGGCGCTGTGTACATTAAAATCAAAAGTAATCTTATAGGAAGTATATATCATACGTTATTCACCCACATACATTAAATTTCAACTACTAATTCTAGATCTATCGTTGACAACAGATGGCGATAAACATACTGTTGGTGTGATCGTGCTTTGTAGTCACTATGAGAAAAACCTATACTAAGTTTATTTATTAACAGATGGCGTTGATGTATGAAATTAAATTATAAAAACATGATATTTGAATATTTCAGACAACTTAAATAACTTGTTTAAAATTAGGTAGTTTATATCAACATTTTGTAAAATCACTGATGTAAAAACTTTATAAGCTTCAAGTGGCCCATTAAGAGACATATTAGTGCATTATATAGGCAAATATAGTGGGTTGATTATAATACCAAAGTCGGTTGGAAGTCAAGAAGACATTCGCGAAGTGAAACTCATTAGCTTCTATGAGAAATTAAAAACAAACAAAAACAAAAACCCGAGTTTCTAATACATTATGCAGAATCTGGTTGAAACTAATAACATGATCTCTTTTTAAATTTGACTGAGAAATGTAATTAAGATATTTAGTCTTCGGAGTCATTACCTCTTGGTTGTTTTACGAAAAGAACATTTTATAATTGTGGTATATATGTTTTAAAATAAATTTGTAAGTTTGTATGAAAGAAGTTTAGATATTTAATTTATCGGTTAGTCACTAGGAAGAATTAAGTAAATAACTAAATCAGTTTATAATGTTTATAAACATTTTGAACATATTTACTGTAATCATTTGTGATGTTAGAAAAACACGTAGGTTCAAGAAGTCTTGATAGAAATGAATAAAAACCCTATAACCCGAGCGCATTCGAAAG
>NW_013665741.1:509807-525755 GCF_000517525.1 Limulus polyphemus
GAAAGGTCCACCTTTCGAAAGCGCTCGGGTTGTAGGGTTTTCATTCATTTACTATAATCACATATCCACGAGTCCCCCGAGGGGTCAGCGGTAAGTTTAGGGACCTACAACGCTAAAACGAGGGTTCAGTTCCCCGCGGTGGACAAAAAACGAAAAAAGAAAACAAACAAACATATTCACGAATGGTTACGTTAACTGTAATTTGTGGATCGTTGGATATCAACTATATGGTGTCAAAAATAGACCAAAAAGTTTGTTCAGAAACAAAATCATAGAAACACTAAAAATAATTATGGGATAGAGAAACAGATACCACCACGAACAAAAGCCATTTTATAATGTACTACTTATACTTTTCATTTTATATTTCCTAGTTTGATTCCAGGGAGCATCTGTTTTGTAGAAACATTAATTTAAAGTTCAAGTTTTAAGATAAATTTCGTTAGTATCATGTTCAGTATTACAAAAAATATTAACGTTACACAAGACTATTTGCGCCTAACCTTCCATAACTAATATACTAGAGAAAAAATAGCTTGTCAACTCTTGGGTTACTCTTCTCTGACCACATATATATATATATATATGTGTGTGTGTGAAATTTGACTGTCGTTCTTTTATAATATACTCACGACCACAAAGCGCAGAGACCATTTTTGAAGCAACGAGTAGTGAGCCATGAATTTTAACCACTAATATAAAGAAAGAAAGAGCTCGACTACTACAACTAATGCAGAAATGCAACCGACCATGGGCTGTGACGTCACTGCGAAGAATTTTTTAGTTAAGGGCACAACTCAACACCAAGGGTAAACATTTAGTTTTGTTTGTTTGTTGTTAAGCGCAAAGATACAAAATTCGCTTGCTGTGCACTGCTCCCCGCGGGTATCGAAGCCCGAGTTTTACGTTATAAGCCCTCCGACTTACTTCTGAGTCACTGGGGTCCATTTATTATAACTACTCTTCTGATTGGATTATTAATGCAATTAAAACAGTCCACGGAAGTGATAGATAGTCCAAGAGAGATTGCCAAGATTAAACAAGTCTATGTAAACTACGTCTTAAAGGTAAAGTTTCACAGAGTAAACTTGAGGTAAATTATAAAACACATTTTTTGGTTTAGTTCAGTTGTTAAGTACAAAGCTACACAATGGGCTATCTGTGCTCTGCCCACCACGATTTTTAGCGTCATAAGTCCGCAAATTTACCTCTGAGCTACTGAGAGCAAAACACATTATAATCCATAAAAGTAATATTAAGTTTAATACCATTATTACAAACTGAAATATATTAACAACCTAGCGGAGAATGGTTGATGTTACCAGTAATTCATAACTTATACATAAACCTTAATTGTATTTTAGTTCTCGGATATAATGCTTTTGAAGGCGGACGAGACGACGTTTCGGTGACTGTCGTATTTCGTTCGTTAATAACATGGTATCGTTGAAGACAAACAAACGAATCCTTGAATTAACATCCAGAATGATTTTGTCTCGCGCTATTAATCGCTCGAGCATACTTTTGCATGATAATATTTTAGGACTTCATTAGTTTCATGTTGTAGTTCATGCATGTTATTTGGGAAGGTTATGACGATACAGTCTGCACGCATTACTTACCATTCCGTGAAGCGACAAGTCCGACCTTTAGCGTGACAGCTTAGTGAATCCACAAGCAGCTGGTGATGAATAGAATCATGTATAAAATCCGAGGCTTGCGATGGACGATGGAAAATACGAATGTCATGTAATTATTTCTCATTTCTCGCGATGCAACTCCCGCGTTCGGCGCGAACTACCCATCATTTTGACAAGTACGACGACGTGCCTCGCGCCACGCGGGCGGACACAAGGTACTTGGTTCGTGCTTTTAGAACAACTTGGTCAATACTACTTTACACTGTGAAATCTCCTCTTAAAGGACATCAACAGTGAGTGCATTTATTTATTATAAGAAAGTTCTACATCTGATAATTTTGATACAAACTTATAGTTAAATACTTTCCCTATGAGAAGTACAATATCAGAAAGTTAAAAAACAACAACAACCGAAACAAACAAAGTGACTCAAAATAAAAAGTGCGCCGAAATACTATAATTCCTAACTTAAAAATTATTTAAGTTTACGTGAGTGACTTATTTTATTTTCTCCTTAATTAGTGAACTTACAGTAAGAGCTTTAAATTCCATTGGAGCGAATACCTTCCTGAAATATGGTTTATTTTTGTATACCTTTCCAGTAATTGAAAAATACATATTATAAATTAAAAAATATAAAAAATAGGTGTAAGGACATTGCAGCTTAATATGTCATATAATTATACAAGGGTATTTTAAACACAGTTGAAGTTATGTATCGTACTTTATTGTTTATGAATATTTAGACGAATACACAATGTTTACCTGATTATTGTTTGTTTGTTTGTAATATTGGCCACAAAGCACGTTAGCGATAGATTAAGAACAACTCAGTAGTTTAGAAACAGTTAACGTAATGCGTGGTTCTCATTACATTAAAATTAGTCTGACACCGATATATATTAGAAAATGGAGTTTGTGACAAGATGTTGTTATAACAAAAGATCAAAATAATATTTGTTGAAATCAATGTAATTTTATGTTTTATTACATTCTCAATTAAGCACGAGAGCATTTTTTAATGAGAATGTGAAAATTTTATATTGTTTGTTAACACTTTAAGCAATTATAGCTAAAATAAATTTAAACCTCAAATACTTGAGAAATATATTCCATTTTAACTTAAACGAACAAATACAACGTTGCAGTGTATTGCCATCTGCCGATTGATTCATAAACTAAAAGAAAATATAATGAAGGGAAATAATAATATTTCATTTTTAATATCAGAGATAGGTTGTTTGCATATCAATAGGAAATTTAAGCAGCCATTTGAACAAATATTTTTTTTTCAAAAAAAGGAAACAATGGTACTTTTTCATATTTTCCTTCCAAGAGTTTACGCTTCTCGTATGTATATACCTATCAAACACTTTGCATTCATGCTTACTTCTATTGACCTGTAGATTTCATTACATATCAATTACATATGTACTTGTAACTTTAGTCTTTTTCTTACGTTTACCTATAGTTAATTCTTGAATGATTATTAGTCATCCAAGCTTGATATAAATCATAATAATCGAACTGATTTATTTTAGTGTTTTACACTCACAAAAAAGAAACCAATGTCAGCGGAATGCTACAAGTTCTTCAAATACCTATAGAATGATGGTTTCTTTTTTTGTGAGTGTAAAACACTTCAATATACCAGTTCGATTTTCGATACCTCACTACTATATAGGCTTAGTCTGGTCTAATATTTCATTGGTGGTAGTGTCCAGGGTTACTGATGAGGAGTGGAATTCTCCGAAACTAGTCTGGCTCACAGACCCCCACCCCCCAATGAAAGAATAGACCATTCCAAGCTTTTAGTTGTTGTTAAACAAATGTTTAAACAACTCTATTCAGTTAAGTCACAATAAGCATAAATATTTATCAACAACCGCTCATCTGCACGTTTTGGCGATCTTTTCACACTGTATATGTATATACGTATACTAAATGGTTTGTTTTGTTTAAGTGACAAGCTGTATGATGAAGTACTTGTGCTGTGTTCGTCATGGGAATCGAACCCTGAATCCTAGTGTTATAATTTCTTAAGAAAAGCTCAATATTAAGGATATACGTTTCTGTACAAGGTTATAAAAAATGACATTTGAAATAAATTTACTTTTTTTTATCCATCCCAAATCAGTAGTTGTGTAAAACTGATTATCAGGGTTATCTAATAAAGTTGTACTTAATTTTTGATTCATATTATGAAAAGTATCATATGAGAAATTTTAACAAAAGCGACTTCTTTTGATGTATGGTAATACTAATCATTATTCATTGTCCCCCTGTGGGACAGCGGTGAGTTTACGGACTTAAAACGCTAGAATCCTAGGTTCGATTCCCCGTGTTCGACACAGCAGATACCTCATTGTGGCTTTGCTTTAAAAACAAACAAACATTACTTATTTCTCGACACCACTAAAATAATTTTAAAGGAATTTGTATCTATGACAAAGGTGTTTAGGCTGTCTGCCACCGTCTCTAATTTTGATCTACTAACTAGAAAGAAGGTAGCCAATCATTAGCCCCTTACTACCCACGCTAAGGGACTGACTGTTACTCATATAAGTGCGGGGAATATTTTGTGGTATCGCATATCTTCAAAGTCTAGAGCTCTGCCACAGGGCCAATTCACACCCCTATTTTAAAGGACGATATCAAGTGTTAAAACAACCATGCATTATATAGGCATTTTGTATAAGTAACTCATCCATGCTAAACAATACTTGTTGTTGCATTCTAACGCAATGCAGAACAAAAAGAGAGAGAGAGAAAAAGTACAACCAGATAACATGAAATGTATTCTTGTATATTTACCACACATGTCATTTTATTATTAGGTATTTTCTTAGAGCAAGTACAACCAGATAACATGAAATGTATTCTTGTATATTTATCACACATGTCATTTTATTATTAGATATTTTCTTAGAGCAAATACAACCATATAACATGAAATGTATTCTTGTATATTTATCACACATGTCATTTTATTATTAGATATTTTCTTAGAGCAAATACAACCATATAACATGAAATGTATTCTTGTATATTTACCACACATGTCATTTTATTATTAGGTATTCTCTTAGAGCAAGCACAACCAGATAAGATGAAATGTATTCTTGTATATTTACCACACATGTCATTTTATTATTAGGTATTTTCTTAGAGCAAGTACAACCAGATAACATGAAATGTATTCTTGTATATTTACCACACATGTCATTTTATTATTAGGTATTCTCTTCGAGCAAGTACAACCAGATAACATGAAATGTATTCTTGTATATTTACCACACATGTTATTTTATTATTAGTTATTTTCTTAGAACAAGTACAACCATATAACATGAAAAGTATTTTTGTATATTTACCACACATGTCATTTTATTATTAGGTATTGTCTTAGAGCAAGTACAACCAGTTAACATGAAAAGTATTCTTGTATATTTACTACACATGCCATTCTATTATTAGGTATTCTTTTATTAATGATAGATTTCAAACCAAACTATATGCTAGGTGCCCAGTGATGTGTACTTGATGACAGCAAAACACAACACAGTGTGTGGGAATTCTTATGTTGAGTACTACAAATTGATAATCCCAGGCGTTTCAGCAAAAGGCAATGACTTCTCATGTATAGACCAATTGCCTTTGAGGAGGTAGAAGAGAGTAGCTTTGTTGATGATACCAGTGGCCTTCTGTCTGTGTACTGTCTTACTGATTCCCCATCTTTTACTTTCCCTTGCTACATTATATGTGTTTTTTTCCAAGAATCTCATTCCCTATGAATGTCAATGAAAACGTCCTTCCAAAGTTGCCACTTTTATCTTATTAGCGCGGAGGAGGTCGACATCATGCCAAAGAGTTGTGCTGGACTTAATTAAGGGACTTCTTCTGTAAGTTTGTCATTGTTTAACTTTACCCTGCATCGCCTGACACATAAATCCAGGCGATGATCATACTATGCAGTGTATTTGCTTTCTTCCATCCATCGAGACTAACCAGTCAGTCATAAGTATTACTTTGGCGGCATTTGTCTGTTTTATGTTCATAGCTTTCAACAATCCATCCTTTATCCTTGTGTTGCTTATGGGAAGCATGAATACTCTACTAACCTTATGCAGTATGTTGTTGCTCCATGATACAATAAATACTAAACTATCTCTTTGGCTATGGTGACAGGTGATTGTGCACCATGTTCTTTAAATATATCCTTACAGGTTTTTCTGCTTCTCTTTCTGACCAACCTCTACATTTTACATGGGACGATCTCAGACCTGATGGAGATGAACTATCTCAGTAGTAGCCTTATAGCAACTCCCAACCAATTATTATCTTCTAATGCACCATTTAGGCAATCCTCTGCTTGACTTGTAACTTCAGTGTTGTTGTGGAGCTAGAATATTCTAGGTAGAAAATACAATGACTCGATGACGGAAGATATGGTCGTTACTCTCCAAGGACCTGTAATTTGTAATGCATTGCTGTCTTTGGTAGATCTGATTAACAAGGTGTTAATGTGGTTAGCTGTTGAAGTTAAGTTGTCTGTCTAAGGTTACCACCTGGTACTTTAATATTTATTTCATAGGAATAGTAGAACCTGCAAATAATGGTGATGGCTTGTACTCATAAACATATCTATTGGTGAGTGTGAGGTAAATGGCTTTGGCTTTGGAAAGATTGATGAGCATTGCAATATCATTGCACCATTTGATCTCCTTGTTAATTGGTTATTGTATCTTGCTTTTGATTTTAGCTTTACTGTAGACTCTGCTATACACAAGAATGTTGTAAACAAAGGTTAGCAAACAGTATTTGGTTGAATTGTCAAGGTGGGCTAGAGCTATGGTGTAGGTATTAAACAAGACTGATAGGAGTGGTGATATTTGAGGCAGACAAATGGTGATGGTGATCCAATTTGATTGCCAGCTTCTATACTTCATGATGTAATCTCTGGTAGTTAGTGCAGCTACAACTCATCTTGCACATATTACACTGAAACCTATTCTGAGCAATTTGTCAGCACAAGTGGGCAATTTTACTCTGTTGTAGGGAATTTCTAGATCTAAAGCTACTGTCAAGATGTCCTGATCTACATTAAAGTCTTCTCTCGTATCATCTGCGAATTCAGCAGTATTGATCCAAGTTCCACTTTCACTGTGATATCAAACTCATCTTGACAGTAGTAGTGGTTCAATATGATAGACAAATGAAAGTTTGCAAATAATGTTCTGTATGACGATGATTTGATGGCCTTTAATACAAAAGTGATCTTTCTTGGACTTAGATAAGAATTTGATAAAGGGAACAGTCCATATTTCAGAGATTTTACCTATGGGAGTCATTGCATAGTTTCCAGGCTATATCAATATCACCATCTAGAGCATTCCTTTTAATGGAGAGGTGCTTGAGGTTATAAGTGCTGTCAAAATGTTTAATACCCTTATATGGATTTCTAGATTGCTTTGCATTACGTCGTCATCCAATCTTCAAGTGCACCTCAAACATGAGGTGATTACTGCAGAATCATTCCCCCTTTTTTCAGATACAGATGGCACTCAGGGCAAAATTAATTAAAGCATGATCTATACAGGGGCCTCTGTCTATTTAGTTTGTCTAAGATTAGCAGTATAAAGTTGTTGGCTATACTGTGGAGAATAGAATGTAAATCTTTGTCATTAGTTTTTTTACATCTGTAACCTAAGTGGTGAGTCTGGCATTGAAGTCTCCTATTGCTAGATATGTAGAAGTGTTGTCAGACAGATTAGGCAAGCATCCCCAACCTTCAGCATGAAGTATATAATTGGGATTCAGATTTGTGTGGGTACCTTTTGATAATCTAACTTGATTATATATTGCAGTGGTGATTGTTATACTGTGAGCTAGCAGATGCTGCTGTCGTGTCGAGTTGCAATGGCCATTTCAGCCTGTGGGTCAGAATGTGGTAAGAGGTTAAAGTCAGTGGGGGTGAACTCTTCAGGGTCTGAAAGGTTAGTCTCTTGAAGAAGTATTATGCCATAAAATTCAGAGAGCTTTTCAAAACTGTATTTGCTCCCCCTGAATTTGCAGTAGCCTATCATAATGGGAGTCTGGTAGAGTCTGATTCACTTCCTACACATGTATTGTTTACAAGCTCGATGTTTGGTCTCCCTGTTCTACACCTTCTCCTGCTAGATTGTCAAGGTCTCTCACTGAGTTCATAACCTCCATTGCTTCCGTGGTTACCCATCTGGGCTTTTTTTATGTACCATTGTTTTTAGGCAATATATAAACTATTCAGAACTCAAGTTCCCAGCCCTGTCCACCCTAACAACGCATGGGAGTGGCAGCAGGCCAGTACCTATTAAAGTGTGGGTGCCATTCTTTTCAATTATTATAGCAACGTTAAAATATCTATGCTACGCATGAATATTAAAATGTTAACAAGTTTGTTGGCCTACGTTAAAGTAACAATTTTTCAGAAAAAAAAAAGCAAAGCAAAAGTATGCCATTACCAAGCCTAACGTCGCACTATAAGCCTAGATGTATTAACAATAATAATAAAGTCGAACAATTCATTCGTTATATTCTGCCTATCTCTTATCGCTGCATTATCTCCTCGGTGCATTTAATGTGAAAAAGCATAAAACTGGAACAAACGGTCTCAATTGCTGTATGGACGAAACACCAGCGTAAAATCTTGTCTTTCCATATCCTGTTGGTAAGACTATGAAAGTATCTGTCTTGTCCAATATGGATTTAAAAGCCATTGTCTGTTTGTCTTTGAAATTAAAACTGCATTCTCTTTCTATAAACTGAATAGATTCGTCAACACATATTTTGTAAAAAAATACCGTAAATCGACATCAGTTACTGGGATTGCGCAAAATTACAATTCTGTGGTTTTCATTGGTCACCTGCTACAATGGGCAGTTGACATAATTTTTATCTTAGTGTAATATTGGAACTAATGTGGCAAAAGAAAAAAAGTTAATAATTTATTTATCAATAAAATACTTATCAATAACAAACTCCATGCTCGTGGTGAGTTACCTACTCCAGGCTTAGTAGTGATAAAATAAATGATAATAATAATAAAATACTATAACGTTACTATTCTTTAATTATCTTATTATTCTTTACTATGTGCTTAAATACCTGATAAAACGCGTAATATAAAGATGTCTGAATGCTAAGCCTATAGCTGAAAGAAATATTAGTCCTCAGCTTTAGGCCTAGACAGCGTTAAGGGAGATCTAAACTTAATACCACTTGAAATCGAACATCAACTCATAATTTAGCCTAACTTATCATAATGATTAGTTCTATAAGAGCCCTGATTAAACCGTAATTGGGAAATGTTGGTGCAATTGAATAAATTTTCCTAGAGAACCATGGTTGTTTTTTTATATATAATCTAGTAGGCTTGCTAATTTACTATCTAACGAATTTGCTTGACACTATAGAATAGGCTTACTAACACTATGTACTATCTGCTCAATACTATAGCAACAAGGGAAACAAACATAGGCCTATTTAAACAACAATAATAACTTGTATGAAATGACTCAGTTTTAGTACCTTGAAACAAGTTGACTATGTATGCTCAAAATAATTTGAAGTAATTAGAATATTGTAAGAAATTGAAAACATAATAATTGGTCCATATACAGAAGGTTAAGACATGCAAATTAACATTTGTTTTGTTTTATAGATAAGTTGTGCTTTATCTTACAACTACATAACCGGCATATATTCATTTTAAAGACCCTCGAACCAGATACAACCACATATTCATACAGTAATGTGACACGTATAACGAGGGAGCATGATGTGGGCAAAAAGCAATACTGGTGGACATCTATATTCTGAGCAATAGTACCTTTAGTATCGCGCATCATAGAAACCAAATACTATAGTGCAGTCACAAGCTGATGTTATTAGTCCCAATTTTTGCCCTCTTTCACCATATTAAACTTGTCGGTGCATTCCGTGAAAACAGAGAGCGTTGAGTGATTCCACATATTAAAAATATCCTTGAAACAGCTCTTTCAGAGCAGTGTTCGAACACTTTCTCAATATTCTGAGTTTAAGACTGTAACATCAATATCAGTATTATGTGGTCCTTGCTGCTCGTGGTGGCTATATTCCACATTTAAGGAAGTCATATGTCATGAACTTAAACTTTGTAATGCCACCTCTACCAAATTTTCAATAACAAGCGCAGGCTAAATGAACACTAATTTGTATTTCAGATTATATGACCGATCTTCAGGTACTTAATTTGCATAAAACGAACATCGAGATGAACGACAATATCTTTTAATATTTATAATATAATATATAATATAAATATAAAATAAATTCCAAGTATTCTTTAGTTATTTTGTTCTGTGTATAATACTATGATAGTATTAGAGGAAAGTACTGATTAAACTTCGAGTTGTAGTAGGCAGCATAGAAATTAAATAAAACCAGAGAGTTAAGGAAAATGTTTGAACGACCTTGATAATTACATAAATCAGTACAACACGCTCTGAACTAAATTTATTATAAAGGGGGAGAAATATCTGAACACCTGCCACACAAGTCAGCACAGCATCTTGATGTTATTGACGTCTTGATGTAAAAAAAAAGACTCATTCCCAAAAGCTTTGGGTTGTTTTAATTAGACATAAAGAAGGTGTTTGGCACTATTTTTGAGGTCTAGGTCGCAGGACCAGACCCGTGACCTGACCTGACCCGAGATCATGAGAACCAACTTGTAAATGTAAAGTAAAATGATGTAGCAATGAAACAAATTTGAAATGTTCTAGATGTGGTTGTGAATATGATGGTTTAATTGTAGCGATTAAGCTAAACTATTGATCCAGGTTGGATGAGGGAAGAACTTATTCAAAGATATCTCGACGTTGTATACCAGCTGAATCAGATATTCATCAATTAATTACTGCAGTGACAGCGAAATATAAAACAACGGATACAATATTAGCGTTATCTTCAAAAAGGTGGATTGGAATCATATATCAGAAATCACTAGTTTCAGTATTGTGTGAAACTAATGGCACAATAAAGCTAAGGATGTTGTGTTGAAGTTGAAGGAGATACACGATGCATTACAAGATGATGTCCCTAGCTATTCTCAAATTAAAAATACCATTTTTTGCAATGAAAATTAAATATAAGAAGGATGGTATTATACCCAGTATGGCACCACCATAGCATAATCCATATAGATTTCATCATGCCATATTTTCATTAATACTTAGTTTGTTTCTGTTATAAAATTGTACCGAGCTTCATTCATCGAGATCTATCGAAATAACTCTAAATATACGGTTTCCTGAATGACCCCCTTCTTGACCATCCTAGGCTCCATATTAAAAGATGCTGGGCTGGCTTGTGTGTCAGGTGTTAGGAAATTCAATGAAACACAATAATAATTAACGAAGTATGGAAAATAAAGCAAGTAAATATCTATATAGGGATTAAATCAACGTCCTTTCAGCAGCTTTTGTTCTCCGATTGTTGAGTTTCAAATCTTATAACGCTAAAGTTCGAGTTGGAACCCTGCGATAGACATAGTGTAAACAAGACTCACCTATTTTTAAAGTCAAATATTGTTTGTTGTGAATTTCGGGCAAAGCTACACAAGGGCTATCTGAGATAGCAGTCCCTAATTTATCAATGAAAGGCTAGAGGGAAGGCAGATGATCATCACCACCCACCGCCAACTCTTGGGCTACTCTTTTAGGAACGAATAATGGGATTGACCGTCACATTATAACGCCGCCCACGGATGTAAGGGCAAGCATGTTTGGTGTGACTGGGATTCGAACCCGCCATGCCGGGCCACGTCAAATATTAATACCTGCTTATATTTTTACTGAAATTTGTCTACTGGTCCGTATTTTTATAGACAGATTCTTTTTGCAACAAAACATTTACACAAATTATCATTATCTAATTCATAAAAAGCATTGTTGAGTTAGAAATAAGAAAAATAAATAAATAAACATATTTTATATCCAAGTGAAACATTAATTTAACGAATGGTACACTCAACCCTTTTGAAAACATTAAATCTGGGTTCGTTGTAATAAAACATTAAGAGCCTGTCTTAGTGTAAAAATTACTCCCGAAGAAAAAAGTTATTTTCTTAAAAAATATTTAAAGTACGTAGTGTTAATGTTGTGGTAATTTTCGAAACTATACATAGTTAAAGTTAAACAATCAGTAAATTTGCATGTGTAAAGAAATATCCAAAATCAAATGTAAACTATTTACCATGGTATTAATTGAATATAATTATTTTATGGTAAACATAGTAAAGGACAGCAAGTAGAAAAAAAAAATCCTTTCATTGTGTTTTAGTACTCAAAGATAAGAAATTAAGCAAATGATTTTGAAATAAATGTGGCATACTCTTTGAAATAAATGTGGCATACTCTTTGAAATAAATGAATAAGAAAGTTACTTTTCCTCTGCATTTAGTCATCTAGTTGTGAACAAGTGTTGATTCCCATAGTCATCTAGTTGTGAACAAGTGTTGATTCCCATGTATCTCTCCCAATACAGAGCGCATAACGTAAGATAATTTACTATCACAATCTTGGAAATGGCTTATTAAGAAAAAAGAGATGACGGAAGCAAATTTCTGTATTCAAATAAAACAAATTTGATTATTTCGAAATATTATGGCCATCTATAAAGTAAAAGAAAAAAAATGTCAGATTTACAGATGTCCTTAGCATGAAAATTTCAAGTAGAAAATGGAGAATGAGGGATTTTCTCAGGCTAATCTGAACGTGTACGACCGTTTGTCACTACTAGGCGGAAGATCATTATCACGTTAATGTATGCCTCTGGATTAGATTACACCCATTAATTTCTCCCTTTTAAACATCTTTCTTGCACTAGTAGAAACTTTACGTAAGGCGCCAGTAGAACAACAAATCTGCTGTTTTGTGAGCGGACAGATTATTTGCTTCGAAGTGCTCGCTTGTTGTTGAGTTACCACGATTAGAAAGTACATGTGATGTTTAACTATGACTTATTTCATCATTCTTAAGCGTAGTAATAGTAGATTCCATTAGGCATGAACAAGTATTTCCTTTGGCATTAACTATACTTTTATGGAGAACTTTGTGCAATTACCTTTTTCTTCTTTTTTTTATTTCTATGGTACAAAATAATTCCTTCTTGAATAAGATATTTTTTTTCATTTCCATATTAATGGAACCTCGGCTATTTCTCTTTAGATTGAAATTTAATGTAATTAGTGAAGCACGTCAATGAATAAATACTATTTTCATTTCTGTCGTGATGTTCATCATTGAGAATTCGACTTAAATTAAACATTTTGTCATTTAACCATTTACTCATAATATTTGTATCGAAACCCGGATTCTAGCGTTATAAGTTCGCAGACATACCGCTGTGCTACTGGGGGGACTACTCATAATAGCAAAGTATGAAGCATCCATCTGTAAGCATAAAGAAGATTTAGAAGATGAAAAATACGCTGCCAATAACTTTGAATTTATGATACTCGTCAAAAATATTGGCAATTATTAAAACGTTAATCATGGCACTCATGTTTAGAATATCATTTTCGTCTTCTTGGGTTAAAAACAGAAGGAATGACATATTTAATCATTTTTGCACAAAGTAACATAAGAACAATTGTCTTTCCTGATTTTTAACTGATAGGATAAAGGGAAATCAGCTAGTCAACATCACCACCACCAACTCTGGGCTACTCTTATAAGATCGAATAGAAATATTTTATTATCCCTTTTATGGACAAACGGTCCCAAAGGGTGGAGTGCGTTTCTGGTGCATTAGATCGCGAACTTGAATCCTTGGATTCATAATCCAGGAAAGCTAACCATTAGGACACTCGGCCCAGAATCAATAGTAAAGACGAGATTCTTGATTTATACTCCATTTTATTGAAGCGCTAGTAAGATATGAAATCCCAATTTTTTTTCCCTTTTACTGAAACTCAGATCAAAAACGAGTCTTGGACTTTTTAATAATTTACTGAGACGTTAGACATAAATATGAAACAAAGAAGAAAAATACTGTTGAAGTAAAACACTGATAATTAATTTCACATTGAAATATGACCTTTTGAAAATGTCGGTTAATGTTTTTTTTATTTTTATGGCTGATTGTAGTCAAATAGAAGTAATCACATTTTATAGTGAAGCTAACAGAATTAACACTGCTTGGCATCGAAAGCTACAATATATATATATATGACGATGGCTATCTCTTAATGAAGCTCACTGTTTTATTCTTGTTATCCTCATTTTTCCTGTGATTTCTGCGAATGTTTTACAAAAGTTGAAAATATTTTTGAAGTATTTTTAGAATAATAAAATGGCAGTGATTTTAACGTCATATTTTATCAGTTGTCACGTAACTTAAAACAGACTTGTGTCCAGTATTTGTGGTGATTTAGATGTTTTAACAGTAGTATATCCTCAAAAGTTAGTGATTGATGATAAGAAAACGCTTGTACATTTTTTTTTATAGAAAAATATTCCTTAAGAGCAGAGAGATGTAGAGCTAAAAGCGTACATATTTCCAAAAAGAAAACTTATAACATAACTTATTATGCTGAGAGACCCTATGACGTAGAAACTAAAGTGCCGTGAACATGTTAAAGTTTCACCCAACATGAAATGGAGTTTTGAAGTATACTTTCGAAATCTGCTGGCTTGTAATGCTCTTTTGAATGTGTCAGCAGTTAACAAGATCGTCATTTTAGAACTTAGTCTGTGACTTTTAGAAACGTCAGAGAAACAGATAGACAAGAAATTTCTTATCGGCGTGATAGATAATAAAAAAAAAGATGGTGTAAAATATATATATATCATATGCAATCAAAATACCCTTTCTAGGATAATAAGCTAATTGTTGTAGAGTATTCATAAGAGCTTCTAAATTGAAGCAAAGAAGAGTGTATAATAACATGTTATCCACACTATATCTGCTATATCAAGTGTCGACGAGGCATTTCGCGTATTACGATAGGCACAGTAGTGGTTGAGACGCTATTTGTATAGCTTAACAAGAACTGTTTCGGTGTGAATTGGATTTATTTATTTATGTCACAACAAACCAGAATTAGGATAACGATGTTTTAACATTACAATACTTATTTATTTTAACATCATATATTATTTATTATTTTTTTGTTGAATTAACAGAATTATTATCCAGAAAAAACTGGAGCGGAACTAATGACTACAGCTTCAATAGGAAAAACTACATTAGTTAGTTTGTTTAAGCGAAAAAACTACAAAATGGGTTATCTGCACTCTGTCCACCGCAAGGAATCGAACTCCGAATTTTAGCGTTGAAAGTTCGTAAACTTACCCCTGACCGACCAGATGACAACTACATTAATAATTATGGATAATAACTTCTCAGTGAAAATAAAAATAAAAAACAGCGATAGTCAGTTTAATTTCTGCTGAGACTTACAAAAGTTAGAATGGTATTGGAAGAAATTATTGTTAAAATATTGATACATTTTAAATTACACTGCTACAAACCAGAATTATTATTGCGAAATATTTAAAAATAAATATGATGAAAATAAATTAAAATATAAAAATACATTTATGGAAAGATGTATGTATCTATTACATTTACTCACAATTCTGGACTTAGCTAACCCATGGTTTTATGTAGCAGGCGTCTTCATAAAATGTGTAGCAGCAGGATAAATTGAAATAAGCGCTCATATTGATATCTAAAAGTTGAAACGTTAAAACAACGTGTACAACAGTTATAACTTAGAAAATGAATCTTTCTGGTGAAGGGAAAAAATAACATTGCTAAAAAAGATAGATACACTCTTTAATACTTTAAGCTACGAAACTGATATGCCAAAGCGTTGTAAATGTGAAACTTGTTCACGCGCAACGACTCCCAAGTAATATATATATATATAAATCGGATATAAACAATTTTTTTAATAAACCTGCAATATTTGTTAATATCTTTCAGAAGAAACTTCCGTGCGATAAAAAGATCTCATATTAATATTTAATTTAATTTTATTTTTTTCATCCAATCTTTCTAAATTGTATTGTAAGATACACAAACAGCTGTAGAATTGAAGCGGACACATGAAAGTGTCAAAATTCGTTTTCTAGCCTTTGTATTACATCGTTGTTTCAAGAGGGAGGCTTTTCGTTAATATTTCTAGTGTGTGTTTGATATGTATAATCTTTCTGTCGTACCCTCCGAAGACGACAGGTTTTGATTTAGTAGATTCCAGTTGTAATATGTATAATCTTTCCGT
>NW_013665741.1:526755-528417 GCF_000517525.1 Limulus polyphemus
CGATAGGTTTTGATTTAGTAGATTCCAGTTTGATATGTATAATCATTCCGTCGTACCCTCCGAAGACGGCAGGTTTTGATTTAGTAGATTCCAGTTTAATATGTATAATCTTTCCGTCGTACCCTCCGAAGACGACAGGTTTTGATTTAGTAGATTCCAGTTTAATATGTATAATCTTTCCGTCGTACCCTCCGAAGACGACAGGTTTTGATTTAGTAGATTCCAGTTTGATATGTATAATCTTTCCGTCGTACCCTCCGAAGACGACAGGTTTTGATTTAGTAGATTCCAGCGTGGAGATATTATGAAAACCTTGGCACATTTAACGTATGACTTTAAGATCCAATAAAAACGTTTTCCATTTTCCGTAACGAATAGTCTCAATATCATATTATTATTTTTCTTCTGTAATATACGCTTCTAAGTTTTTCTCTGTAATGCGCTCTTACAAATTCATTTCTCTAATGAACTCTTACAATGCCATTTTTGTAATGAACTCTTACAAGGCCATTTTTGTAATGAACTCATGCAATATCATCCTTGTTATAAACTCATCCAATCCAATCTTTGTAGTGTACTCTTATAATCCGTCTTTGTTGTATACTCTTACAATCCCATCTTTATAGTGTACTCATACAATCCAATCTTCGTGGTGTACTCTTATAATCCGTCTTTGTTGTATACTCATACAATCCAATCTTCGTGGTGTACTCTTAGAAACTCATATTTGTAGTGTACTCTGAGAAACTCATATTTGTAGTGTACTCTTAGAAACTCATATTTGTAGTGTACTCTTAGAAACTCTTACAATCCATCTTTGTGGTGTACTCTTACAATCCATCTTTGTAGTGTACTCTTACAAGCATTTTTATAATATGCTTGTGTAGGATAAATTTTAAAGAATGTACTATTAGTGTAAATAATGATGTATTTTCACAAAACGTTTGTACTGCACTCTTATAAACTATTTTGGAAATGTACCGTTAAAACAATTTTTTGTTTGTTGTAGAATACTTTATAAGTTGTAATTTGTAATGTAGTCTAACATTAACAAAAGTTTCCGGTAGTTTATACATCCAAGTTATTCTTTGTGTGGGGTGATCTTACAAAAAATAGTTTATGCAAATAATTATTTAGTAGTTAACTTACATTAAGGCATATTTTATGTTGAATAGGCATAACGCGTAATATTTACAACTTAATTATTAAGTACTTATATAATCTTGGGTCGTAATATACTCTTGAACACTGTATTTGCAAAGTATAGTATCTCTATTATACTTTTAAAATATATTCACTCTTACTAACAATAATTTTAATATGTAATTAAAAAGAAGTACAGTGCTAAAATAATTACACAATAATAATGTACTAAAAACATGGACCAATTCTAAAAAGACCGTACATGTTTCAGGATTAAAAGTTCAAGTTTGGTCAAGTCCTATATAACTACATAATCGTTTGCGTCCCTTTAGCGCCATCTAGTCTTAAAACACCCATAATTTATAAAACATAGGTCTAGTACTTTATTTCGTCTAAAGCTGGACCAACTTCTCTGTTCAACAAAATATCTTTGTGTTTTTTTTTCAATTACTATTGTTTCTCTAATATATACGTTTTAAAAACTCTGGTTGTTTTAAGTCTCCGATCAGGTATTTATAT
>NW_013665741.1:528518-537155 GCF_000517525.1 Limulus polyphemus
ATGACTAGCTGCCTTCCCTCTAGTCTTACACTGCTAAATTAGGGACGGCTAGCGTGTAGCTTTACGCAAAATTTAAAACAAACAAACAATATACATATATATTGCACAAGTGCCGTTTAAAGTGTTTAATAATATTATAATTATTTTTTAATTTATTGCTCTATTTGCTACCTACTTTTTCAATATTGTGGGCGCGGATTGGCCCTGTGATAGAAACCTGGATTTCGTAGCTGGAGAGTCGATTTCAAATCCGTGCGCTACCAAAGAATATTCCCCGCACTTTGATCTGAGGGTGGTAATGTGCTGTTGACTGGTTGCTCTCCCTCTGGTAAATAGTTCAAAATGAGGGACAACGGCAGATAGCCTTAGCAGTTTGGCTATATTTTGGGATATTTTGGTAGTGCAGTCTCGTATAGCATATTTTATAGGTTATAAAACCTATATTTTCCAAAGTGCTTTCAAGAACCTACTTTTGTATTGTATTATTATGAACCAGATTTTTAGCTTACTTATATAAATTAAACCTTCTTTCACGTTATAGTTTATGTAGTGTGTTCTTGATAAAAATAATTTTGCAGAGACATTCAAAAATAGTATTTTATACTTATACTCTTACAAACATCATTTTGTGTTTTTTCTTTAAACTTCTGTTTTTGTAGAACACAATTTCCAATTATCCTTGATCGTGCCAGTTTAAAATTAAAATTTACAGGTTCCACGTGTTACCACTATGATCTAATATTTGACTAATCACATCAAGTGCTAAAAACACTCTTCTCTACTGTGCCCAGAATGCATTGCTTACGTGTGACTACGGACGTCGCATCATCAACGCGCATTCCACCTGGTTACTGGCCACTTCCCGGACAATTTCATCCTTTAGGTCTGGAATTGTGCGAAGCTTTCGACGGTATACGCGTAACTTCAAGTTCCCCCCCCCCCCAACCAGAATGCGAAGGAAAATATCGTGAAAAGATTTTGTCCTGAAAGTGTTTCTACAACATGCGTTTCACCTGGTTGACAAAACGCTCAGGGGCACGCATCCTGCATTAAGACGATAGTGTCTATCACATTTCGTTGCGGCTGCATGGGAATCCCATTGGTTGAGAAAATTGCATCGTACCGTGCAACATTGACCGTGTAGGTTTGTAGTCATGATCTGACGGTTCTTCAGAAACGTACGATCCAAACAGAAAATCATCTATGAAACCACGCCACATTGTCACCTTAGCATCACGTGTAAGAAGTGTGACATGTTCATTTAGACCAGAAAATGTGCACGTGTTGACACTTCCAGAAAGGTTGAAGTGAGCTTCATCAGCCCATAAGATAATGACCCATTAGTCATCGACTCCCATTCTTGCAAAGCAAAATTAATATGCCGGGTTAAAGTCTCCTGGTGGAAACATGTGACAACTGCGGCATTTCCATCAGTCCTTAAGACCCCTGTGTTTTTAACCTTACTGTACCATACCATTTGTGAGATATGATTCGCTGAACTTAGAACTTCCACAATATAATCACTCTGTACATTATCATAGATTTTTTTGATATTTTCCACTCCCCCCGTTCCACTGTAGGAGCTGGTATTGATTTGTTATATGGTCTAAATTTCGAATTGATTTTGTAATTGATATGTAGCGAAACAGACAATATAAGCAGTTCTCTATCATTGTGTAGCTACATTGTATTGAGCATAAATATTTATACCGGAAAAGCGTTGTTATTGTTTTCTTAGAGCAAATCTGCACAATGGGCTATCAGCATTCTGTCAACCGCGGGAAATCGAATTCGGAATTTTAGGGCTACAAGTTCGTAAACTTACCGGTGACACCCTGGGGGGATATAATAAAAGAATCCTCAGTTAAAAAAGCTGAATATCATTCACCATAAACCTTTACACCACTTGCAAAACACAAACATCGATACTAATATTCTTACCAAATATCATCCTGAAACACAGGTAACAGTGTTTGTATTCTCAAAATACGATATTCCTGACACGTGTGTTTTAGTATGAAGAGTGTTAGCAAAAAAATAGTAAAAATATTTTATAAGTGAAATATTCACTTTCTTTTTCTATATAAAAAAACAGGTTTCATACGATTCACATCGTGTTTTTGTTCTATATTTACGGTTTATCTATAATGGTTATTTCAAAGTACTAACTCATATTTTGAAAGAAATCTGTGTGTGTATGGTTGCCGCTTATAAATGGCGAACTGCTGGACCGATTTTCACCATTCGTCATATATATCCTTAGGGCCCCCCGGTATATAACATTAGCGTTCAGATATGCCCCCCCTATGTTACTCTAGGGGCCCTCTACGTCTTCTCCGTGCGTAGATCGAGTACCTCAGCTAGTAACTTTTTGAAATCGTGTGTGTGCGTGTGAGACGTTTTCTACTATGTTACCAGATAGAGATCAAGTTCTTCAGAAAAAAATATCAAATTCACTTAAAATATTAAACTACGCTTGGAACGAAATGTACTTTGACTAAGAAATAATAAGGATAAGTGTTTAATTAAAGTTTTTGAAAAATTAGACGCTGGATGTGATTGGTCTTGTGTGAGAAAAACAAAGCACGAAGATTCCAATATATTCTTGTTCAAAGATCTTTTCTATACCAAGAGTTACTGTATTAATTTTGAAGAGCATCTTTATGCCTGATGCATCTTCTCTTATTTAGAACGAAGCGTACCGTAGTGTTTCTTTCACAATAGCCCACCATTCCGGTCCAGTGAAGCAGTCTGGCGTCAAACACGTCCAACCAACTAGAAGCCGCGAGATACTGGCTGTTGCACGAAGAAAACTGTGTATCCAAGTCCGGCTGAGTGGATAATGAGCCTGTGACGGACGGAAGGGCTAGGCGGCGGAGGGAACTTGTACTTTACTATCGACTGAATCGGGCAGGGGGCGAAAAGGGAGGGAAGGATTTCATCACTTCTAACAGTGGTGATTCTGGGATTACTTACTTTGATGGACTGCTCCAAAAGTAACAAAGACAAAAGATCTTAGCTGGGGAAATATCAACAGACATGAACGAAGGCTCTGTGAGTCATTTGCGATCGTTGAATGTACTATGTGACAGAAATGTCCATAAATGGTCCAATACGAAGCCTAAACCAGATGTAGAGCTTAACATGAAACAGCTATGGAATTAGCATTTGACTTCAATCTTTAGATTTTAAAAGTCCTTGAATGGCATTCTTGGTTGTATTTCTAAGAAAAACAAAAAAAAACAAACTTGTTAGTCAACAGAAATTGTGACAAAATTTTGCATTTTCACAACAATGTAAAATGTTGACACAATTTATAAAGACTAACAATGCTTATTTTTGATTTCAACTTGTTGTGCAATCTTTGTGCAAAGAAATGCACCCTGGAGATTTTTTTCTGTTAAATGATGTCCTTTTTATACTTTAATTTTTTTAAACTGTAGAGCGAGGTTAATCATAAAATTAAAATGTAAGAGAAAAACATTTCTTCTTGATGGTGTATCTCTTTATATTTCAAAACTCAAATTGTTGGTTAATTGTTAACAAAACATTGTTAAGCATGATTAAATAAATTGGCAAAAATGTTTTACGAGAAATTTCGGACAAATGTTAAAAATAGACCTGCTTAATTCAAGTTTAAAACTGTGCCGAATATGTTAATTAACTTTAAAATAATTTTCAAACAATACGTTAATACTGATAATTACATATTCTGGTTTCCAATATGATGTTTACTCACTCTTTCATTCTCTGCGCTTCATATGATCTCTTGCACACGCGGTAATGAACGTAAAGACTTTAAAATTTAAGTTAGCCTCTGGAGACGACAGGTACACAGTAAACTTTGTATGGTGTTTAATTAATTCCATTTATTCGCAACCCTTCTTATACGTTCTGAAACATGCGATCGATTTTTGCTTCTGTCTACACATTCGAGTTTGTGGAACGTCTAAGAGTGGTAGCGTATTTTGAATAGCAAAACAGTGACAATTAACGAGCGAAGACTGAGTTGATTAAAATAAACTTTTCTAACAAGTTTACGTATATTGATGATGGAGTTGTTTGTATTTCAAAATAATAATAAGAAAATATGAATCGAGGCTTATTAATTTGTAAAATCTTAAGAAACTCCTCAATATACCTTTTCTTATATATTAACAATAATAAGCATATTAATGGTTTAGAATATTTAAGACTAAATATTTGTCATTGAGAATATATTTAAATTTCTGATTTATATAATTAATTTTATTATACTTTCCTGTCGGTAAAAGCAATATTTTTCAGCCTTTATTATAGGAGCATAAATATTTTGTGGAATAATAACCCGATAACCCATGTTATCTATCTTGTTCCACACATACAAAAAAAAGGAATTTAAAACTAAATATTTGTCATTGAGAAAATATATTTAAATTTCTGATTTATATAATTAATTTTATTATACTTTCCTGTAAAAAAACAAGAAAGAAAAAGCATTTTAAAGTCAAATATATTTTACACAGGCTTGAATACAAAATGTACAAAAGAATATTGTAAAAGTAGCATGTTGTTGTGTCACGAGGAAGCCTCATTTTGTATACGGCGAAATTATTTGTGTAAAATAGTTGTAATTTCCTCAGTACTAATGAGTTTCTTACATTATTGAAAACCTAACGCTTTACAGACTAAAACGGGAAGATTTAAACTAACACACTAATGGAATATCTCTAAAGCATACCATTTGCTGGATAAAGTCGTGATGAGTCCAGATTTCTGAGCAGATCAGAATAAGTTGGTAATTTTATATAAATGCTAGAAAACATGTTGAAATTCTATATACGTAAAAGGATAATGTCGAGAACAAGTAATCTTTTGATCACCATTTAGTCTTCACCGACTTAAAGAGCTATGAAATTCTGATTGTAAATTCGGAGCACAGACTATAAATCCCTAAAGTGGTGTCCTGTGAACCTTCGATTTAATTTCTATGATTAGATTTGAAGATAAAGTTTTACGACGTTTTAGTCGGATCTATAAGATTTGAGTTTTTGTTTTTGTTGGAAGCTGTAAGCTAATTATTGCCGTTCTTTCTGAAGAATTTTTATTTGCATCAAGAAAAGTGCAAATAAACTTTACTGTGCAAAAAATAATGATAATAAGCACTTTAAGTTTTGTCAAGTTTGTTTGATTGTCCTCAGCTTTGCGGACAAACTTTATATCCTGCTCAGTAGCGTGGGATCCCCTGACTTTGAAATGTTTGAAATAATCTAACAGCTAGTTTTCCTTCATTTCATGACATTATCTTGAAAAATAACGCATTGTTTTCAAATATTTTTTAAACTCAGTTTTAGTTTTCCAATCCTTGTTGAACTAAATCTGGATTGAAAATTGTATTTTCCTAGCATTTAACAACAGTATAACAGACCTTTAGGGATGTTGCGATGCTTTTACATCCAATCCTTTTTACGTGATTGTCTGAAAGGTAGAGACACAAAACGTAGCAACCATTTTATAAGAAATAATTTAATAAACTTTACTCGCTGAAAACTTGCTGGTTATATTAAGGAAATGGTATAGTGGTGGGCGTATTAACAAAAGATTTTATCTCAGAAACTACTCCAGACAAATATACCTTACCTAGCTAAGCCAGTGATACCTGATACAATATGATACTTTACTTTTCGTCTCAGAAACTACTCCAGACAAATACACCTTACCTAACTAAGCTGGTGAAACCTGATATAACATGATACTTTAGATTTTATCTCAGAAACTACTCCAGACAAATACGCCTTACCTAGCTAAGCTGGTGAAACCTGATATGACATGATACTTTAGTTTTCATCTCAGAAACTACTCCAGACAAATACACCTTACCTAGCTAAGCTGGTGAAACCTGATATGACATGATACTTTAGATTTCATCTCAGAAACTACTCCAGACAAATACGCCTTACCTAGCTAAGCTGGTGAAACCTGATATGACATGATACTTTAGTTTTCATCTCAGAAACTACTCCAGACAAATATACCTTACCTAGCTAATCCAGTGATACCTGATACAATATGATACTTTACTTTTCGTCTCAGAAACTACTCCAGACAAATACGCCTTACCTAGCTAAGCTAATGAAACCTGATGTAATGTGATACTTTAGTTTTCATCTCAGAAATCGAGCCAAACAAATAAACTTTAACTAGCCGAATTGATGAAACTCGATATAACATAATACTTCGGTCCTTAGCTTATTGTTGAATGGTACGGCTTTCTATCCGATGTTACATTACAAGTTACAAATACTAAAAAACGAAGTGAGGGTGAGCACTAAAACATGTGATAAAACTGAACATTTTCAAACGTTCTTTCGTAATGAAACAATATAATTGAACGATATCAAGCTTTTAACTTTCTGTATGCATAAATTTTGGATTTAGAAATTTAATATTAAAAATAGATTATTATAAAAACAGTACAACAGTGTCTCAAAATGCTTCAAATTCATTACCATTAGAAAGATTGTTTGATTTATTGAATTTCACTCATGGCTACTCGAGGGCTATCTACGCTAACGGTTCCTAATTTAGAAATGATAGAACAAACTGAAGGAGCTAATCAACTACCCACCGTTAACGCCTGGGCTATTCTTTTACCAACGAAAAGTGGGATTGACGGTAACGTTATAACGTCATCACGGCTTTAAAGACGAGCAGTTTTGATGACAGGATTTGAATCCGTGATCCACAGGATGAGGGTCAAGCGCTCTAGCCACCAGATCACGCAAGGCGTCCATTAGAAAGTAATAAGTTTAGGGCTAGGCATGGGTGTGACATAAAAGTGACAGTTTAATCCCACTGTCTGTTCAAACAAGAAGAGCCTAAGAGTTGGTGTTGTTGTTTCGTCGACTTTCCTCTAGTCTATCAGCTCCAAACTTGATACGGATAAGCACAACTATGGCCTGGCCTGACCTAGTGGTTAGGGCACTCATTTCCCAGTCTGCTGGCTTCAGGTTCAAATCCCATCACCGAAGAACACGTCCTTTCAGCCGTGGGGGCGTTATAATGTGATGGCCAATCCCACTATTCCATTATAGACCGTATTGTGAGACCCTAATTATGTCGTTTCAACAAGAAGGGCATTACTTGTGTTGTTTAAACTCACCGACCTTGTGTTATTTCAACAAGAAGGTCTTTACTTGTATTGTATAACCTCCCAAACAATGTGTTATTTCAACAAAAAGGTCATTACTTGTGTTGGATAACCTCACAGATCTTGTGTTATTTCAACAAGAAGGTCTTTACTTGTGTTGGATAACCTCCCAAACAATGTGTTATTTCAACAAAAAGGTCATTACTTGTGTTGGATAACCTCACAGGTCTAAACTGAGTAGATGCTTGTGGAAAATACAGTTGATTTTTTATAACACAAGGTCTGTGAGGATATCCAACACAAGTAATGACCTTCTTGTTGAAATAACACAAGGTCTGTGAGGATATCCAACACAAGTAATGACCTTTTTGTTGAAATAACACATTGTTTGGGAGGTTATCCAACACAAGTAAAGACCTTCTTGTTGAAATAACACAAGATCTGTGAGGTTATCCAACACAAGTAAAGACCTTCTTGTTGAAATAACACAAGATCTGTGAGGTTATCCAACACAAGTAATGACCTTTTTGTTGAAATAACACAAGATCTGTGAGGTTATCCAACACAAGTAATGACCTTTTTGTTGAAATAACACAAGATCTGTGAGGTTATCCAACACAAGTAATGACCTTCTTGTTGAAATAACACAAGGTCTGTGAGGTTATCCAACACAAGTAAAGACCTTCTTGTTGAAATAACACAAGATTGGTTTGGTTTGAAGTTTGTTCAAAGCTACACAAGGGCTGTCTAAGCTAGCTGTCCCTAATTTAGCATTGATAGACTAGAAAGTAGGCAGCTAGTTAACACCACCCACCGCCAACTCTTGGGCTACTCCTTTTACCAACGAATAGTGGGATTGACTGAAAGGGCGAACATGTTCGGTGACGGGAATTCGAATCCGCAACCTGCAGATTGCGAGGCGAATGCCCTAACCACCAGGCCATGTCAGGTTTCAGCTTAGAAAGCTGTTGCATATTGGTAACGTCATCAAACAGTCTCGTGCCTTCTGATGCCACAAACATTCTGTTTAAGGTAAATAAGGTGAAGACAACCAAACTATAAAACGTCCAAGTATCAAAATATAATAAAAGTAAATTCAATCTGTGTATATAAGGTAAGTATGCTTCAAATATTATTCATTATGAATATACAACATATATAATACTAATAATAACATCTGAGGAGGTTAAGTGTTTCTTTCTGAACTGGTTACTGACAGAAATCTCACTCTCTAGCAAAAACAACAACATTTACTATTCCTGGAATATTCAAAGTATAGTAATTGTATTGTCAATTGTTTATATTTTCATGATCTCTGTAAGATTCATGACTTTAATATTGTCTACCAAACCCTGTGTTATTTTTATTTTTTAACTTCCAGTGTAGTGGTAAGTTAATCCACTATTAAGTCAATCACCGGCAGCACATGAAAAGGACATACAGCATTGTTTATTGACAAAAAGGGGACATGGATAAACGTTTCGGAATTCTATTAGATTCTATCTTCA
>NW_013665741.1:537977-553320 GCF_000517525.1 Limulus polyphemus
CATTTGCGTTTAGAGTATAGGCCTTGTTCGGGAGAGAGATAGCTGTAGTAATGCATGAAGACATTAATAACCGAAACCGAGTATGAGACATTTGTGATTGATGTCGCCATCCGCTGAAAATTTAAAATACAGAACTTACAATACAGATGAATAAATGGAAATGAAGCGAGTGAAATTAGATGCAGTTAGGAAGTGCACTGAGAACGGACGTGCTGTCACAACTTAATGGTGACGTTATTTACTTTATTTCATGCTGTATTTAGAGTACTGCTATTGTTTATCCTTGGTGTTAATACTGTAAACTTTCTAATGTTTTTTAAAAGAAACTTATAGTATAATAATAATTTAACCAATTCGGCAACATCGCGAAACATTAGCATAACCTGGAAACTAGCTAAATCTTGAAAAATATGTATAATGATAATATAAATTAAACTTTATGATAAATTTCAAAACTAAAACTATATTATTTGTACTTAATGTCGATAACTCTAGAACATATCAGAGTAACATATGTTATGTAAGATACATGTAAACTTTATATATTTTACTTTGTCAGATAAACCTATTTCCCTATTAATGCATAATTATGTCAATTTGCATATGTAGCTTATTAGGTAAACATTATTATAACCTATACAGAGAGCACTGCAGAATGACAATGGGTTTTGAATTTTTGGAAAGCAGGATGGATAATATATATTTCATAACTTGTTTATTTTTGAATTTCGCGCAAAGCTACACGAGGGCTATCTGCGCTAGCCGTCCCTAATTTAGCAGTGTAAGACTAGAGGGAAGGCACCTAGTCATCACCACCCACCACCAACTCTTGGGCTACTCTTTTACCAACGAATAGTGGGATTGACCATCACATAATAACGCCCCCACGGCTGAAAGGGCGAGCATGTTTGGTGAGACGGGGAATATTTCATAACATTCTAAATCATGTAGAAACATTTTGGATTTTAATACCTGAGTGATGATTTAATCTGTCTGAAAATATCGCTACGTATAAAATATCTTAAAATAATATCTTTGCTTGATAATACACTGATAACGAAACTTTGTGGCTTACTAAATTTTGCTTGATAATATACTGACAACGAAACTTTGTGGCTTACTAAACTTTGCTTGATAATATACTGACAACGAAACTTCATGGCCTACTAAACTTCAGTTATTTTGGACAGTCTTTAAAGTAAAATATTTCAGCCAAACATTTCAAATACATTTATTTTATGAAAGTTGTTAAGGTCGGTGAAATGTTTTTTTGTTCAATGTATGCTGTAATAAGGAAGTGGTAGGGGGAATGGGGGGAATAATCCTACGAATATCTCTAACGCGTGCACTTTGGAGTCTGCATTGAGCATACTTCAACCTTTACCATACTTCATTCTTACTAAAATATATTTATCAAATCATTAAAGAATACATTTGCTTGTATGTTTTGAAACTTGCTGGCTGACAGAAACTATTTAAAGAGCGTTACCATTCGCACATGAAATCAACCGTCATAAATATTTGAATATGCTTTATGTTTGCAACTAAAAATAAATCGAAATGTCATCTTATCCCTAAACATATACATTAACATAGTCCAAATGTAATCGATAAAATTAAGATCACTCATAAACAATGTTAGAAATCACTTGGAAATTTCTTAAATCTCTGATGTCAATCTGAAAAATCAATGATAAGATTTCCCAATTTTTTTTTTTCAAGTTTATTGTCAACCACAAAAATCACTTAAATGCTTTTCTGAATCTCTTGGGAAGTTCACATCCTCATTTTCTTTCAAAACTCATTGTCGCACCAATAGGATCGCCGCCACTTCACTTCTCTCTAGCTTATACATGGCCAGGTGGTTAGGGTACTCGACTCGCAATCTGCGGGTCGCGGGTTCGAATCCCCGTCACACCAAACATGCTAGCCCTTTCAGCCGTGGGGGCGTTATAATGTGACGGTCAATCCCACTATTCGTTGGTAAAAGAGTAGCCCAAGAGTTGGCGGTGGGTGGTGATGACTAGCTGCCTTCCCTCTAGTCTTCCACTGCTAAATTAGGGACGGCTAGCGCAGATAGCCCTCGTGTAGCTTTGCGCGAAATTCAAAAAACAAACAAAACAAATTTCATCTGAATGCAAAATGAGCCCTAGCTTATAATACTCACTACACTCAAACTCCTGTTATATATTGTCGTCCTTACACAACCCTGTATTCTACGTCTTGCCCTTCTCAAGTCTTCGCTGCCTTTATTTTTAACAATCAGACTGATGAAAAACTATCAAAAACACTTAATAGTTGCCTATTTTTGAAAGAGTTCCTTAGCTTTATTCTTTCTGTCTGTTTGAAAGTTTTATTGCGTTACTCTAGTTTTAACGATTTCAAGTAATTTGATGTTTGTTTTCTTGAGATGAACTCAATTTTCCTTGCTAATTTAATATTGCACAAATTGAAAATCTTTTGTTCCCTAATCGATGTTTACTCTGAACAGCTCAAAGATTGTCTTTTTTTAATTAAATATCGATATTTTCCAGGAACAAAGAGTTTCACTCCTAAAACACAGGACTGTGAAAACACCAGTGCGATATGCTCATTACCATAAGAACAATGATTTGGAGTCAATACCATTTTACATAAGAACAAATGATCTGGAATCATTACCATTTTACATAAGAACAAATGATCTGGAATCATTACCATTTTACATAAGAACAAATTATCTGGAGTCTAACATTTTACATGAGAACAATGATCTGGAATCATTACCATTTTACATAAGAACAAATGATCTGGAGTCTAACATTTTACATGAGAACAATGATCTGGAATCATTACCATTTTACATAAGAACAAATGATCTGGAGTCATTACCATTTTACATAAGAACAGTGATCTGGAGTCATTACTCAGAAATTATATTTTAAAATACAAACTGTTAGTATTTTCGCCTTTCATATTCTCTGATATGTGTGTTTTACTCCTTGCCATTTTTATAGGCTTACGAAATCAGATAAACATTCATAATTGTTTCTTTTTTGACAATCACAAATCCATAAGTTGTTATCATGACACTAAGTAGTTGTTCAATTTCTTAGCTACACCAATTTCTATGATTCCACCAATGGCTTTTATTGAAATCATTTAGTACACATTCAAACAACATGTTTAGGCTTTCTTTGCTATCTGTTGGATGTCTGCTTAAAATATACCCAAAACATGAATTAACTGAAATGGCGATTTCTATCCATATACCGAATTCCATTTTTATCTACAAAATATTTATTTAGCTGTTTTCTGAATAGACGTATAAACCAATATAATAAATTCTGTCCAATCAATATTAAACACTAAATATACTGACTGAGATATTCTTGTACATTTATAATTTAAACGAAAAATTGTGCAAAATCCAACTATTTCTAACAGTTTTACAATGAGAATAGAAAGAGTGGATATTATTGTTTGTTGTGAAGCGCGAAGCTACACAATGGGCTTTCTCTGTGCTGTGCTCACCACGGATTTTGAAATCAGGTTTCTAGCGTTATAAGTCCGCAAGACCGAACGCTTTGCCACTGGGGGCAGGGGGTAAACAGTAGATATCATATAAAAGATAAGATATATTAGAAATATCCAATAATAGAGTTAGAGAGAAAATAAATACAAATTTTATAAATTTTACTGGTCAGTTAAGAAAATATTAAATATAGAGAAAACATGTTTTTTTTTACACGTTTAGCACAACAATGGGAAACTATTAAAGAACGGATTTTATCATAAAGCACGTAAAATATTTTGGTCGTTTTTTATATAATAAGTTAAGATATTTATACTGCGACTTAAAACCCATGTTAATGTGGAACACAATACATTTTTGTATGGTGCATAACAAAAGTGTGAATTCAATTAAAGAAACTTGATATCTCTAGCAACTTCAGAAGATATAGTTTTCCGGGAAGAACTCATTTCCTGAAGAAATAGGATCTTTCGAAGAATACTTGAATTTTCGGGTATATTTAATTCTGATTTATCTGCTTGTTGATCTTTCTTGTTTTATTAAGTATCTTGATATACGTATTTAGGGTTATCTGATACAGGGAAATATGGAGTGACAAAGACTTTGGTCATAAAAAGGCATTATCGCACCAAGATAGACTGAGGTCTGAAAATACGCAGATAATTTCGGGTTATTTTGGATGATCCGCTTCTGAAGTCCAAGTAAATAGAATTTTTGTTATTGATTTGTGAAGTGTTAAAATTGAAAAAGATCTTGACAGTTGAGACATGTCGAGTGTTATTCTTCAAACATAGAAAAAGACAAACCAGAACAGGGCAATGTCAAACTGCCCGAATTATTTGTTAAATTTGTTAAAATATGTTACAACTTTAATTACCATTTCGATGTTTAGAATGACAGTTTGATTAATATTTATGCGTAATACTGTATCGTCTGAAATTAAACAAGGAAAAAATGTGTATGTATTATCTACCGTATTGACATGTATGTTTACGTATTCCAGGAGGTAGATTGTATGTTTATATTGTATATAGCTCAAATCGTTCTGAAGGTTAGATGAGGATATTATTTCAAATTTGTTAGAAGTCTCTGATTAGATATTTACTTCTAAGACCGTGTTTCAAAAAACAAAAACAAAACCTTCGTAATGAACATACACCTTAAAAAACTTATATAGCTTTTACTTTTATGAATCGACAGTTGGTGATAATGTCTAGTCATAGAAAACGTTGTGTTTCGTTGCACCTACTCTGATATATGGAAAACAACATTGAGAAAACAAAAAATAAAAGTTAAACTTCGTTTAAACGCGTAAAACGGGACATAAAAAGCTAAAAATAAAATGCAAGGTTTTCTAAGTTAACCATGTCACCATCAGACACAGATGTTACTGGACGTTTACAGTCCTTGTTATAAGTTATAATAGTCTGAAGCATCACAGTTGACCCTAGTACATGCTTTACTTGTGTTCGTCTCCTAGCTCCTCGGGCAAGAACGTTAAAACAAGTTGTATTTCTTCTGGTGCCATGGATACACCAATGTACAATTCTCTAGCAATTCAGCGGCCTTCTGCCGAAGTAAGAAGATTGATATAACGAAGGAAGACATAGATATTTCCACAGAATAAAGGCAGAATAAATTGAATTCTCTAAAAGAGACAATAATGTCAAGTTAACGTTCCAACTGATAAAGTACTTCTTATTTCCTTTAATGCATGACGTAACTTTAGAGTAATAAAAGAAGAAACCAACAACCATATCCAGCTTTCGTCTGATTATTGTATTTCAAGGAAGCTCTTTTCGACTTTTGCGACTGTGTTATACCTTTTGATATCACCTCCACTTCAAGGTACTCAAGCAGAACGTTTCTCTGAAACATTTGTAGCTGTGTAACTAAGTAGAGGATTCAAAGCGTTCTAGATAACCTTGACAGCTTTATGAATCCTTCACATAACGACAAACGTTTCTAGTAGTGGAAGAGAAGGTGTAGGTTATATACTCATATATATATATATAAACACATGTATTTTTCAAAAAGTTTTCCATTCGTATTTATGACAAAAGCACTGTTTGTTTGTTTGAAGTTAAGCACAAAGCTACACAGTGGACTATCTGTGCTCTGCCAAACACAAAAAGTACTGATGCTATCTGTCGTCCTCCCTACATTTGAACGATTGACGACGGGGAAGGCAGCCAGTCAGTTAACTGCACACTACCCCCCCCACCCCCAATATCTCCATCCACGTTAAATTATTCACTTTCACTCTTATAATCCACCCACAGCTTATTTTGTATTATCGCCTGCATTCGAAGCCGGCTTCGAAATCTAGAACTCTATCATGATGTAAACCCACGCTCTCTTCGAAGAAAAAGAAAATCATGAAATTAACTCATTTTTGCGATATAAATATATATATTTGCGAAGTACACGTGTCTATACAAGTATAACTTGTTTCTATAAATCTCTTACAAAGTAAGTCGGTATTCCACCGAGCTTAGGGGAAAGGAGATTTCTGATAAAATAATGTTTAAAATTGTATTTGATTTTAAGGTTAGTTTTAGAGACAGTTTCAGAAGATTCGATCCAGCTTACCTTTAAAATCCCTAGTTTCACTCTTTCAAGTTCGAAAGATGCTAGGTGTGTAAAACTGGTCGAGAAAATATAGGTCTGGAGTAAACTTCCATATCCAGTTCGGTGTGTTTCGGCTATCAAAACTCGGAAGAAATGAAACATTTGCTTTGGTTATAAAGAATGAAAACTATTGTAAAGAGAACTTTTACGATTGTTTCATTTGTGCATTTAATATTGAAAGAAAATCCAAGTTGTATATGAACAGTTTGTGTGTTAGAGCAAATATTCTTTTGTTTTTTCTGAGCAAATTCATAGCAATCATCAGTCCTTGTATGCTTTCTTTATCCACCATATGTTATGTACACAAACGTCACAGCTAGGCTGTTGATAAAACCTTATGACGTCAATGGCTCGACGGTTGAGCCTACTCAGTGGGAAAATAGCCAGTTGTCGCTATAGAAAATCCGTTTGCTTTATACAAATTAGTTTCCAAATCAGGCACAGATTCGTAAAATCCGTATTCAACAATTCTCTTCCTCTCTTTTTTTTTTTCGTCTAGTTTTTTCTAAACACGTGGTTGTTCTCCCTGGGGAAAAAATATTCACACGACAACTGAAGGTGTATCCAAAATTCTATACTTGTTTACTTAGTCTTCACACTTATTCTAGTTGATGTCTGTATCTTTTCTTTTAATCTTTATTTTTCGTGTAGAGTATAGGGTATAATAATAAATATAAGATTTTTCTTTCTTGTTTTTTTTTTGTAACTCGAAGGTGATACATCGAACTGTACAATATTTCCGTTATTGTGATAACGTTTCTTAACAATAGCTTTGGGATAAAGCTACTTGCTTTTCTTTTTAAATACAAGGAGAGGCCAGGTGGTTAGGGAGCTCGACTCGCAGTCTGCGGGTCGCGGGTTCGAATCCCAGTCCCACCAAACATGCTCGCCCTTTCAGCCGTGGGGGCGTTATAATGTTACGGTCAATCCCACTATTCGTTGGTAAAAGATTAGCCCAAAAGTTGGCGGTGGGTGGTGATGGCTAGCTGCCTTCCCCTTAGTCTTACACTGCTAAATTAGGGACGGCTAGCGCAGATAGCCCTCGTGTAGCTTTGCGCGAAATTCAAAAACAAACAAAATACAATGATATTGGTCAATTTGTAGCTTCTAAGGAGTTTTTTTTGAATTACACTGAACGATTATTTCATTTTGATTTCTATAGTGTTCGGTATATGGATAAAAATACTCACATATAAATAAAAGTAAAGCTTATTCGTGTTAACATTTACAGTAAAGACAAGGTAACACAGCAGTAGCTCCCTCTACCTTTAATGAATTATTTTTATATTTCAGACAGTAGGCCAAAGACATATGAAATATTGTATTGAAACTAGAGTAAAAAGCACAGATTCGGAAGAGTAAAATGTATCCATTAATACAAATATCTGCAGTGGTAGAAATACACTATCTATCAGATTTCATTGCTATTTGAAAGCTTCATACCTGAAATGAAATTTGAAGCTAAAAACATTATAGAAAGATTTAAGTATAGTAATGGTATTTATAATAGTGTACATAATATGAAATAGTTATGAGCGTTCAGTGTATGATACGGTTTTACGAGTCGAAACAAAGAAGCACACAAAAACGAAGAATAAAACCCGTAGTAAAGAAAAAGTAGCTAAAATATGTTTATAGCAGTCTGTGAAACGAACCGAATCTAAATTATTGCAAAGTTAGTGCAAATGTAAAATTGTAATAAAGGCAAACTTAGCTGAATATGCAGAAGCGTGTATATTTGTGTTCACAAAATGATTAACATATGATTTTGAACGGAATTGGCATGCGTATTTTAGAAGTGAATAAGTCGAGAAAGCTCATAGCAATTGTATTTAGTGTAAATTTTATTTTTTTAGGAAATTACACGTGGGCTAAGTGTTATTTGTGTGAAGCAGTTTTGAAAAAAAAAATAAGAGGGAATCCTCAATAGTCGCGGCTATAAGTAGATCTCAAATCAATCAAGAGATGGTGCTATGAGATAAAGGTTTGTAACTGAAAAACAAATAAACTCAGAACCATTCTATGAGCCACTTTACCCCGCCTAAAAGCTAAAGTTTAAAGCAAAGTCATATAAAGCCAGTTGTCACGTGATGACAGCGACCTTGTGTCATCGTGCAGCATATTGGTTGCATTAAAAAGTTTGACTAAGAAAAAAAACAGTTAAAGTGATTCTGGAAAAGCCAATTTGTAATTCGAACTCCTCTGACAAAGGTATTTCTAACGATATAAGAGTTGTAGCGTTTGATCGAGAAATTTGCGAGAAGATTTCTGGACAAACAAACGCAAGCGTATTATTTATGTAGATTATTTATAGAAGCGTTTTCCAAAATGCCAGCGATTAGGGTAGAGTCAATAATGCAATATTACGTATTTTAAAATATTTTTTAATTAATGAAAATAATAAATAATTACTGCAACACATATAGTATTTTAATGTGTATCCGTGTATTATATCTTCTCATTAACTCACGTTTTCAACCCATTAAAAAAAAGAAAAAAGAGGGGCATGCGCAAGAAAGGGGAGTCGTGAATGACAAAAGTTTGGGATACGCTGATTTATAGAAGTAAAACTAGAATATATCCTCTATTATATCACATTATTGCATTCATTTACATTATGGAGTTTGGAACATCATTGTTAATGTTTGAAATTATAAAAAGTTTCATTTCATTTTCAAAGCTTTCAAAAAAGGGGCTAAAGCTGATAGACGGTGTATGAAAAAAAAATAGGAAACCTGTGTGTGAATTTATATAGACTTAAAACGAAAATAAATTCTTCCATTAAATATAGTCATTGTCACACTTTTCCAGTGAGCTAAGAATGATTAGTATAGGTTATAAATGTAGAACCATAACTCAGGAAATCAACAGAAATTCATCAAAGTATGTAAAGTTTTGCCTGTCATGTTGTTTTTACTTAAATCACAACCCTCTGTTTTATCTTAAGCAATAGGAAGAGACATTTGATGTCTGACAGTTTTCTTTTTCGAAGTTGATAAAACCACCTGCAAATTAAAGACCTGCATCAATGAGTTAATTTATAATTTTTAGTATTTTATTTTCTTTGATGTTACGTAAAATCTCCTTGTAGAACAAACCGGTAGATTGCTATATTTTGAGACTAGCTGAACCCATAAAAGATTTACAAAACGTAATTAACTAGTTTGTAGAGAAAATATTATTATTTTGTTTTTTATGTTTCAACTTCGTTACTGTACCGTGGAGTCTCCCACTACCACCTTCTAGCGGGATTTGATGGAAACACTTGTGCCACAGCTAGATGACCTATATCTGGAGTAATCCTCCGGTGGATCAGCGGTACGTTTACTTGCTAACAACGTTGAAATCCGGAGTTTAATTTCTAACGGTAGACAGAACGTAGATAGTAGCCCAATGTGTGACTTTACAATAAAACAAACAAATAAACCTACACATGGGGCAAGTTTTCTGGTTACGATTGAAAGCTCAATAGAATAAATCACGTGTTTGAGATCGAAAACACTAAAGAGCTAATTATTTACTAATTTTAAACCATCATCAGCCGTGTGTAGAAGTAAAAATGTTAAATGATGAACAAATAGTGTGGAAAGGAATATAAAAACAGAAAACATGAAAATAGAATATTTCCACATTTATTTGTGTTTCAGCATTTAATCATATTTAAACAAACACCTTGTAGAGTCAAAGCTTACAAGAGAGTTTGTCCAGGAGGTAAGGTGAATTTACACAAATTACTAGCATCTTCATTTAATTTATTTACGTTTACCTTGGTATTGTAAATCAAAGTAACGCCTAAATACAAAATTCATTGCTCTTTGTAGTTCCACGTAACACTGGTACGATTGTATTGATGTTCACAACGGAAGTATCAGCTAATGGAAAATGGATAAGTAAGTCATTATTCCACATCATTCAGAAAACGCACGTTATAGCTAGTAGTCTCTGATGATAGGACAGCTAATGAAATAAAAACAATATTTCTTGTTACGCGTGTGACCCTTTCCTTACCGCATGGTCGTGGTCATTGCGGGTAGTAAAACTAACCAAATAACAGCGAAAACATTATTCTCTGTTGCGTATGTGACCCATTCGTTACTGGTCTTCGTCACTGCGAGTACTTCACTAGAATCTGAATAGAGGACCTATTATACCATTTTGCAACTTTGATACATAAGTTAGTGTTCTTGGTCAAAACTTATGCTTTAGGTAATGTAACCTGAGAGCACAAGACATTCTTACACTTTAAATTTCTTATGATCCGTGCAACATGAACTTTAGATAATGTAATCTGATGAAAACACAAGACATTCCTCCTTGTCAAGTATATGACCCGTACTGGAGTGTTGATGATCACAAATTATCTAAGGTTCACGGTAATCTGAGAGCACAAGACATTCCTACACTTTAAATTTCTTATGATCCGTACAACATGAACTGTAGGTAATGTAATTTTAATCCATAAGTCACAACATAAACTTTAGATAATGTAATCTGATGAAAATACGAGACATTCCTTCTACCTTGTAAAGTTTAATAGGTTTGACATGTACTTTTGATTAAGACTCTTAAGATTTGATCCATCTGGTCTGTAACTTAATGTTGGTGATTGAGTTATAAACCCAAAGAATATACTTGTCATACTACTTAGAAAGATATAAATAAATAAGGATGATGGCTTAGGCACGCTTTTTTAAATACATTTTAACTAATATTATTAACTTTTTAAATACATTATAAGTAATATCCTCTCGGATATCATTAACTTTTTAGATATGTTATAACTAATATCGTCCCGGATATTATTAAATTTTTAAATACGTTGTAACTAATATCTTCCCGGATATTATTAAGGTTTTAAATACGTTGTAATTATTATCTTCCCGGATAATATTAATTTTTTAAATACGTTTTAAGTAATTTCTTCCCGATATTATTAACTTTTTAAATACGTTGTAACTAATATTTCCTCCCGGATATTATTACATTTTTAAATATGTTGTAACTAATATCTTCCAAGATATTATTAACTTTTTAAATACGTTGTAACTAATATTTCCTCCCAGATATTATTACATTTTTAAATATGTTGTAACTAATATCTTCTCGGATATTATTAACCTTTTAAATAGTTGTAACTAATTTCTTCCCGATATTATTATTTCATTTCTTTGAAAAATTTGAATATACTAAATCTGAATACTATTTCGGAAAACTAAGTTTATTTATTATGCTAAACCTGAAAAATTGTTGCAACCTATATTCAGATAACTTTTAATTCAACTTATGGATAAGTTCGATGATACAACTTGCATGACTGATTTATAATTAAAACTGATTGTTTACTTGCTTATGCATTGTAGTGCTAAGGCAAATCTTTGTTTACTAGCGATTCAGTTTGGGTGTTTAGGAACATTAGTGTTATTTATATAATCAAAACTGATATAATTTACAAGACTTCCTGAGAAGACGCTTTTAGTCAAGAACGTTTTTGTGTCTTCATGCTATTTGTGCAATAAATCATATGAACTGGTTAGTTTGTAAACTGGTTAGTGACTGTGAAATATTGTCGTTGGTCAGTGTCTAGATAGTACTAGTTAGTGATTGTGCATCATTATTGCTGATTAGTAGCTGTGCAATAATATCGCTGCTAGTAAGTGACTGTGTAATATTTATCCCGGCTAGTAGTCCCTGCAATGATGTAGTCCCTGCAATGATGCAGCTGAATAGTGGTTCAATAATAATCCTGGCTGTGCAATACTGATATTAGGTATTGGCTGTGCAATGCTGTTGATGGTTATTAACTGTGCAGTACTGCTGGTAATTGGCTGTGCAATATTGCTATTAGGTATGGCTGTGCAATACTGCTATTAGGTATTGGCTGTGCAATACTACTATTAGGTATTGGCTGTGCAATGCTGTTGCTGGTTATTAACTGTGCAGTATTGCTGGTAAGTGACTGTTCAATAATAATCCTGGCTAGTGGCTGTGCAAAAAATAATTCTGGCTAGTGGCTGTTTAATACTGGTGCTAGGTATTGGCTGTTAAAATACTGAATTGGTAAGTGACTGGAAACTACTATTAGTTAAAAAACATCAATAACACTATCTGAAGTTTTAATCATATCTGAGATACAGTAAATCAAACTCAACATTCATCTGGATGTTTATATTTAATGTGGTGAATTTAAGAAGTACTCTAACATATTTCATAAAGTTACCATGACTCAACCTAAGAAATCTTTGATCTGAAATGATGAACCAGCTCTACTGATAAATACACTCGCGTCCTATCTACCTGCACATCTTTACCTTTCAGGGGAATTAAAAAAATAGGCCTAACTTTTTAAAAGAATTCCTAAAGTGTATTTATACACTTGGATAAAAAAAAAATATAACTAATGTAATTAGTTTTCGCCACAAAGTTTGAGTAGTTCTGCAGAAAGATGTAATATCACTATAAATATTAGATCCCCAAAGTATAATGCATCTTTTCATTAAGTTGAAACAATCTGATTTATGTCACGAATGATTATATCTTTAGCTCTGTCTAGTGAAGTCCCCTACCATCTTCTTACGTGGGCTGAAGAAATGTTATACTGATAAAAACTGAGCTTTTCAGTTGTCTGTAGGATTGGACGCATCGACTCATGGTTTTCTTCAACACCCACCTATAATTTTTAAAACATCTTAGCTGTCACGTTCTAAACGACTCCTCAACTAGAAATATTAAGTTTACTTATGTCTATATTTAGTGCTTTGTTTTCTACAATAGTGTTTATTCTTAAACTTATTTCCCTCCGTATAACAAATTATATATGAGTTGTACAAAATAAAAATATACCCAAAGGAATTAAAGACCTATCAAATATATATGTATAAAAATATTTAGGGAAACGAGCATTTCATGTCACAAGTATTTTTTCCATATTTTTCTGTTATTTGAACGTTCACTATTTAAGGGGTTTCGATTTTAGGTGGTGTATGTTAGATATTGTTATAACTCAACTGAACACAGTGTAGATTATATATGTGTGAAGCATCTTTGTTAAAGGACGTGAGAAAAACTTGTCTAAAAAAACCCACTTTTATAAAGATATAAGAAACTTTTTAACCAAAGAATAATCGACTGACGAGAAAATTAGAATGAATGATTTAGATTTACGTTTTCCAAACTCATAACGAAAAGTTTCATACATTTTCAAATAATTATACGGAACTATACTTCAGAGAAGTTATTTCTCTCACCACCTCGCCATAACGTCTTCATCAGGAGCCCACGATTACTGTATTTCACCAAACCATGCAGCTGCAAGCTCAACCATGCTGAAATGCAGTAATCGAGTTATCCTGAGGAAACCGTAATGGGCGAAACGTTCGGAAAACCAAAATAAATAACGTTTCTTTTAGTGTAAAATTATTTGAAATTAACGATTTTCAGAATATAATGAAGAGCATTATATTAGGACAGGCTAACAGACAGATGCACTGTTACGCAAAATTCACGACGTAGTTAAGAGAAAAAACTTGCACGAATATAAATTTCAAGCTTAGAACTATTATTAATACAGGAGTAGATAAATAATCTCTCATCTTCGTAGGACTACGCCTTACGAATTAATAAAAAAAAGATAGTTGTTCCTGAAAAAGGCTGAATTAGGTAGCTGAAAGCTCGCTTATATAAATAAAAATAAATTTTCATATATATTTGAAGTATGTAATGGTGCTATTGTGCATTCATAGGTTAAATATAAAGAAAAACTGGAACTACTAGAAGATTTCTGTGCAAAATGGTAAAGAACAGCTTCAGTAAGAAATCACTGAACTATTTGTACTTAACCGTTATTTTAGAATTATGAAAGATACACTTGAGTAATTTGCTCAGTTTTACACATAAACTTCAAAATTAGAAATGGTTAGCGCGGATAGTCCTTGAATAGCTTTGTGCGAAACTGAATAAATAAGCAGCGATATCATTTTGACGTCACAGACAACTTTTCATTCGATAAGGACTTTATGACGTAGCTACAGGGTGTACAATAATATGCCATGAAAAATATTAGACTTTCACGACACTTTTTATTTTTTCGTGAGTGTGGCATTTTTTTATAATGGAAGCTCACAAAAATAAGACAATTAAGCCGGAAAACAAAATCATGAAGTGATTTTGTAAATAATGATAACATGCTGGCTACGTCTTGCGATTGGTATATGTTTATATTAAGTGTGGAATAAAACTAGCTTATACCTCAACTTTGATATATGAATTTAGGCTTATTGTTCTGTCGATGTCTCATAGTGTTGTAGGTTAAGATATAATATCTTTATCCAATCATCTCTAAAGTATTCTATGAATGTGTTATAATATGTCAAACACACTACATCTGCTATATCCAGCGCATACGAAGCATTTTGCCCAATACCAGGGCTCATGAGGCCGGCTGGGGTGCGACAGAAATAGTAGTGGACGCTATATACAGCATTTATTTAGTTGAGTTTACAGAATAGTAAACTTTTATACATATTATTCCTACGTATATAATAGGGCGATGTAGAACAGCAAAAAAATTCGTCTTTTAGAAATACGAAATATTGTGAAACATTTTCAAACACGAAGGACGTATTCGTCAAAAGAAAAACAATATATTGCTGAAAACCACTCACGAACTAACACAAAACCACACACAAACTAACACAAACCCAATCACGAACTAACACAAAACCACTCATGAACTAACACAAAACCACGCACAAACTAACACAAACCCAATCACGAACTAACACGAAACCAATCACAAACTAACACAAAGCCAGTCACAAACTAACACAAAACCAATCACGAACTAACACAAAGCCAATCACGAACTAACACAAAACCACTCACAAACTAACACAAACCCAATCACGAACTAACACAAAACCAATAACAAACTAACACAAAGCCAATCACAAACTAACACAAAACCAATCACGAACTAACACAAACCCAATCACGAACTAACACAAAACCAATCACGAACTAACACAAAGCCAATCACGAACTAACACAAAACCAATCACGAACTAACACAAAACCAATCACAAACTAACACAAACCCAATCATGAACTAACACAAACCCAATCACGAACTAACACAAAACCAATCACGAACTAACACAAAGCCAATCACGAACTAACACAAAACCAATCACGAACTAACAC
>NW_013665741.1:554193-566186 GCF_000517525.1 Limulus polyphemus
CCAATCACGAACTAACACAAAACCAAACACAAACTAACACAAAACCAATCACAAACTAACACAAAGCCAATCACGAACTAATCTTAACACCGCCGTTTTAGCAATAGGACGTCAAAGTTGTTTGTTCGTATCAAACAATTCTCATCTTTCTTGGAAATAAAGGATATTTACACCTAACAGAAAACATCCGACCAGTTCCTTTAAAATCAGCTAGAAGATTGACAGTTTTATTGAATCTATTACTTCGTTGACAGATGGGAAATGTTATTGTTTTATATATTATCGATATGTAGCTGCAAACATACGTTTCTCGTCGCCAGAACCTAATAATCTTTAATGCTCTGATAATAAGAATAGTAAGTTATATACATTGGATTAATTGATATTCGCGCCCCTCTCCTACCCTCCCAGTGGCACAGCGGCATGTCTGCGGCGTTACGACGCTAGAAACCGGGTTTCGATACGCGTGGTGAGCCGAGCACAGATAACCTATTGTGTAGTTTTGTGATTAATTAATTACAAAAAATGTGATATTCGTACACATTTCTTTACATGTACAAAACTCCTTGCGAGATCTTAAAACATAGAGAATTGAAATACGAAAAAGTTTAAGTGAATCATTTATACAAATCAGAATTCCTTTAGAGAGAGATTATTTATATAAAAAAAGGTAAATGTAAAAAGGAAAAATAGCTTTGTTATGAATACTTAAGAATATGTAGACGTGAAGTGGAACAAATCAATGTGAAACAATAGTTATATTAACATAAGGTCGGACAAACTTGTTTGTACAATATAGAAAAACACTCTATGTGAACGTTTGTACATCATGCACAAGGTAAAGTGGAACAAACTATGTTCCGAACACCTGATGTATAGACACAAAATAAATTGTTATGAACACTTGTGCGAACTGATTTGTCAAACATCTTTACTTACATTGCAAAAATGGTGTTTAGCTCCTAACCATAATTCTAAATACATGTCTTGTCTACTTTTATAACATCTTTAGACTCTAAACACGTTGAATATATAAACATGCTTACACTCTAAACACGTTGAATACTTTATATATTCAACGTGTTTAGAGTGTAAGCATGCTTATATATTCAACGTGTTTAGAGTGTAAGCATGTTTATTATGCTCACACTATAAAGACGTTGAATGTATAAATAATCTTATACTCTAAATATGTTGAATATCTAAACACGTTTATATTCTAAATATGTTGGATATCTAAACACGTTGAATATATAAACATGCTTACACTCTAAACACGTTGAATATATAAACACGTTTATATTCTAAATATGTTGGATATCTAAACACGTTAAATATATAAACATGCTTAGAATCTAAACACATTATATATATAAACACGCTTACACTCTAAATACGTTGAATATCTGAACAGCTTACACTCTAAACATGTTGAATATCTAAACACGATTACATTCTAAACATATTGAATATCTAAACGCGCTAACACTCTAAACATGTTGAATATCTAAACGCGCTTACACTCTAAACATGTTGAATATCTAAACGCTTAATTCTACGTGAACAATTATGGTAAATAATTATATTTGTAAGGACGTCAGAATCAATATGACAAAAATAAAAACAAAATGTACCGCTAATAAGGACCATTTTCTGTATTGGTAGTGACCAGAATTCGTTCGATCTGATGGCAGTCCACTCGACTGGAGTATCCCCAATTACAGTTTCAAACTATATGAATGTTTTCAGAAGAGTTATTCAGTTTTTTTTTGGCTTATATGGTAGCTTGACTGAGTGTTTTATCAGTGAGGTGTATGTAGAAGGTATTTTTTATCTCTCTTTTTCTCGTGTTTGAGTTATATCCTATTATTTCAGCATTATTCTAGTTTCTTGTATGGTTTTGTTCTCTGGTATAAAGAGCAAATACAGATAGATGGATATTACAGAGTCTTTTATGTATATTGGGCTCCTGAATTATAACCTTTGTTGGTATTTTTGATTTACCAATATCTCGGTGTTCACATTCTCAGGGAATGCTATAAATGGGTTTTTTCTTTTACATTGGGTTTTAAATAGTTTGGCGATATTCTGTTGTGGTTTTTAAATACTGTTTTTTTAAAGGGTTTTAAGTAGTTTGATATGATATTCTGTTGTGGTTTCTAAATGCTGTTTTTTATTGGGTTTAAGTAGTTTGATATGATATTCTGTTGTGGTTTCTAAATGCTGTTTAGGCTTTATGTTATTTACATAATGTTTTCAAAAAGACCTCTGACATAGTAGAATAAAGCTGTAAGTAATATATTTCCTATTTGTTAGAATTTTTATCTTGTTTATCAAGTGTCCCGACATCCATTGTTGAGTAAGGTTGAAGTGATGTGTTTTGATGCCATCTTCTTAGCTTCTTCAATATTACAAATCTTCTTACTTCTCGGAACTAGCACTGTTGAAGGTGGTTTGATGTCGCGTCGAGATATTTACCTTTGTCTTGGGGTTTTTCTGTAAATTCTTGTTCGTATCCATCACGTCAAGGAATGGGTGCTTGTTTTCTGTTTCCATTACGAACTCAGATTCCGTCATTTTACCGCTTGTCCCCTGTTTCATTTGAAGTATATGTATAGTTCTCCTCTTCTTATCAAAAGTCCACTTAATCCTGCTCAATTACTTTAGAATATCAGTTAACAAGCCGAACTATTTTCTCTAATACTATCGCAATATTAGCCTGGTCTGATTCACTTACGATTGTGGTCTTCTTTTTTCTGAAGATCCTTTGTTCCTTTTGTTAAAGTGCATTCATTCTGATTCAATTTCGCTTTAACGGAATAAACTTATTTTTTCTGATGTCCTTTTCCATTGTTAGTTTCACTCTAATATATATTAAACATCAGGCCTATGTCAGTCGTTAGGCCTATCACTTTTACGTTAGTTAACTTCACACCAACTATATTCTCTTTGCTTTTATCTGTCTAATACTGTCTGTCTGCTGCTTCCCGGTCGTCTCACGCTATTTGTATCTTTATTACATAGTCGTCTGGCCAATTAGTTATTAACAAAACCTTCTACAATCGTCTGCTTTTAACTCTTATTATAACAAAACTTAAAAATAATAAAATATTTACTCACAAATATAAATTAATCACTAATATTTAAACCAAACAATCTTTTGTACCATGACAGAGTGCTGCATTATCGTCACCGGACATTTAGGTAAACCAACAACTATAGAAGATTACAGTCCTTACCTGGTCAAAAAACCTCTTAGTACCAACAGCTACAAAAGGTTACAGACCACACTCGCTCCAACTATCTCTTAGTGCCAACAGATACAGAAGATTATAGACCTCACTTCCTTCGTCCATCTTTTAGTACCAACATCTATAGAAGATTACAGACTTTACCTGGTCCGACCATCTCTTAGTACCAACAGGGAGAGAAGATTGCAGACCTCACCCCTCTGTCCATCTTTTAGTACCGACAGGTAGAGAAGATTGCAGACCTCACCCCTCTGTCCATCTTTTAGTACCAACAGGTAGAGAAGATTACAGATTTCGCCCACTCCGACTACTTCTTAGTACCAACATCTACAGAAGATTGCAGACCTCACCCCCTTTGTCCATCTTTTAGTACCAGCATCTACGGAAGATTACAGACTTCACCCACTCCGACTACCTCTTAGTACCAACATCTACAGAAGATTGCAGACCTCACCCGCTTTGATCATCTCTTAGTAACAACGTGTACAGAAGATAAAATACCTCACCTACTCCAACCATCTCTTAGTACCAATGTATACAGAAGGTAAAATACCTCACCAGCTCCAACCATCTCTTAGTACCAACGTGTACAGAAGGTAAAATACCTCACCAGCCCCAACCATCTCTTAGTACCAACGTGTACAGAAAATAAAATACCTCACCTACTCCAACCATCTCTTAGTACCAATGTATACAGAATGTAAAAGACCTCACCTGCTCCAACCATCTCTTAGTACCAACGTGTACAGAAGGTAAAATACCTCACCTGCTCCAACCATCTCTTAGTACCAATGTATACAGAAGGTAAAATACCTCACTAGCTCCAACCATCTCTTAGTACCAACGTGTACAGAAGGTAAAATACCTCACCTGCTCCAACCATCTCTTAGTACCAACGTGTACAGAAGGTAAAAGACCTCACCAGCCCCAACCATCTCTTAGTATTAACAGCTACAGAAGATTACATAACTCACTTGCTCCAACTACCTCTCAGTAGTAACATCACATGTGGTAACGTTATGAAAGTGACAGTCAATTTCGTTATTTATTTCAACGAGCCAGAGGCTCTTTTAGAGGCGGATGCTGCTAGCTGGTTGTTTTTCCTGCGGTTAGTAGTTCAAGATTAGGGATGGTTATATTTCAACCTTAGAGGTTTTTGACCTAACCATTTAATCCATGTGCGCATAAGGCGATGTTCAGCTTCAAAATTGTAATTCTGCACTTAAAACTAAATAATTCAGAAAAGTGCTCTATACAGAACTCAATAAAAGACAGGACGGTTTTTACACGTCTTTAATTTGGAGAAACTTAGACACCTCAAAAGATCATTCAACATATTTTGCTCTGTCGAAAATCTCCTCCCCAGGGTCTGAAAGCTTATAACCCTAAAATCGGGTTTCGATACCTGCGGCGAGCGCAACACAGATAGCCCATTATGTAGCTTTTCAACAAATAAACTGTAGAAACCAATTACGCCTCTCCCAACTTCTGTCTGTAACGAGGTAAGGGAAGGTCAATAGAATCTCGTCAAAGAGACTCAATCAGTGAAACAATAGTCTCAGTTTTATCGTTTTGATGTTGTATGGATCAATGGAAAGTTCGATACACAGTCACCCTGTTGGTATGTATTTCTGCTGCAAGTGTCATTCTCAACTATATGACGTCTGATGATTCAACCGCGCCACCTGGAACAATTTTGGTTACTAAAATAGTAAACGTACAAAAAAATTTCACAATATTATAAACATTCTATCAATCATTTGCATAACAGTTTTGTATGAAAGTAAAAATTTTAATTGCATATATCTGGTTATAAAGGGCACGTGATTGCAAACAATAGGAATTTCCTTCAGGATCATCAACAGTCATCAATCTACACACATCGCAGTTCATTTTTCATTTTGATTTGGTTGTTCAGAGATACTTGTTAAATCTACTATACGTAATTTCGCGGGCCGAAAGCCACCTGGAGAGTTCACCCGTTTTGACACTCGCACCACTATACAGTAGTGTGTTGTCTGCCAGTCAGTCAGCAGACACAAAATGACGTCCCATAGGGGACGTTAACATTGCAATTTGCACTGTTGTGGCGTCAATAAAACGTGCGCATGCTATAAAACACAAGAAGAATTTTGCACTTTGTAGGCTACAACACAGCAAGACATTTGAGCTTCAAAAACAAGAAATAAAGATATTTGTTATTCTTAATTTTGGTTTTATTTACTCTTGTAACAGAACACTTTCGGGACCCCTGCGGAAATACATCTAGTGTAAATAACTGCATAAAAAGTGTAACAGTAAAATAAGCTTTATGTAGCGAGATAAAAGTATCACTACTTTAACACTGTGTGTTTACGCAGTTCTAGTCTATTGCCTTGTTCGTGTGGTGTTTGTCACTAAACAACCAATGTTTCTATACCATTTTCAGTTTCATAGATGTTTTTTTTTTCTCTTTTTACTTTAAAAAATTACAGTTTCTAGAAATTTTTGCGTTTCGATTGATTTTGAAAATGTTCAAAGTCGAATTGTGTGTTTACAATTATATAAATGTTACATTTTTTGTGTTTTACATGTCGGAACAAAAAATATCTAATATATTCCAAAATATTTGTAGACAGACAAAGAGATAATGTCCTTTTTCTTGTATATAATTTTAATGTACATAAATACAAAAGCTCATTGAATTCGTGTTGATGAATTTAACTGTTCGGAAAAATTAAACTGTGTAAGAAAAAAAAAAAGAAACTTGTTGCGAAAGAAAACAACAAATGAAACTTTTATTATGCGTTGATTTTTTTACTCTTCTTTTTATCTCAATCAATCAGGAAAAGCCATTAATAGCTCTGTACATTCCGGAATTTTTGATGTAACTGATACTTGAAGACTTGATTTTAAATTAAGAAACAGTTACTACGGTTTCCGCACGATCATCGATGTAAGTTCATAGATAAGGATCAACTATTCACACAGCACGAAGTAAAGATATGACATTTGACTTTTTCGACGTTCATGTTAAAAAGTTCTTCCCGAGAAGACTATGAAAAATAGCATTTCCTTATTCTAAAGTAATAATAAAAGTTAATAATGTCAGGGAAGATATTAGTTACAACGTATTTAAAAAGTTAATAATGTCAGGGAAGATATTAGTTACAACGTATTTAAAAAGTTAATAATGTCAGAGAGATATCAGTTACAACGTATTTGAAAATTTAATAATATCTAGGAAGATATTAGTTACAATGTATTTAAAAAGTTAATAATATCTGGGAAAATATTAGTTACAACGTATTTAAAAAAGTTAATAATATCCGGCATTTAAATCAGGAAAGGTTTAAGTTCTGTTGTACTTTAACAATCAAGCCATTAACTTAGTAAAACTGGAAATATAACTGGAAATACTACAAGATGGACCAAAAAAATAATAATCGATTTACCCTTATTAACGTTTATCACAGCTCCTTTATAAATATTAGTCAAAATTGATGAACCTTTAATATATGCACAATACATTTAGTTTGTTATTCCGTTCATGTTAATAACTTTTGGGGTCTTGGTTTGTTTTGAATTTCTCGTAAAGCTACACGAGTGCTATCTGTACTAGACATTCCTAAATTAGCAGTGAAAGACTAGAGGGAAGGCAGCTAGACATCACCGCCAATTCTTGGGCTACTATTTGACCAACGAATAGTCGGATTGACCGTTACATTATAATGCTCCCACGGCTGAAAGGCCAAACATGTTTGGTGGGACGGGGATTCGAACCCGCAACCCTCAGATTGCGGGTCAAGCGCCCTAACCACCTGGTCATGCCGAACCAGGGGGGAGAGGGTAGGCCAGGCGTGGCCTAGTAGTAACATGCAAAGGTGAACGTTTTGAAATTTCGCGCAAAGCTACACCAAAGACTATATGCTCATATCTGTCCATCATTTTCAACTGAGAGACTAAAAGTAAGGCAGCTAGTTGACAGCACCCATCGCCAACTGTGATCGAAGTGTGCGATTTGACCGTAGCTCTTATAGCGTACCCATACCCCAAAGTACGGAGCGTGTTTTTATGGTAATGGTTAAGTTAAGAAACGAACCAAAAAGCTTTCCTTGGACTAACTTAAAATAGTCGTTTATTTAAAGTCGTATCAGAATACTTCGTGACAATATCATTTAACTAATGTGGAGTACGACCACACAAAAGCAGCTAACAATTATAAGCAAATAAGTTAGGAAAGTTTTTTTTATCATAAGACTTATAATCTATATGAACTTATAGCGTTTTACTCACCACAGTGAACCTACAATTATATGGAATATACGTTGTAGCATTGATGCTACTAACTTATTGTTTTAAATTATTTTCTAAATAAGCTGTTTAACTTGAGATACTATAAATAAACATGAACTCATTCAAATCATCATTTGTCATTGAGTTATGTCGGTTTCAGGGAATTTCAACCCTCTGCTGAGTAATTCAGAAGGATAAAGTAGTTGCATCAACGCCTATACATTCTTCAAGTCCTATATAAGTAAAGGTTTTAACTCCATACATATAATATCCAGTTTACTACTAAAAAGACTAGTCTTGTTTTTCGATCTGCCTTTTTTTCAGGGTTGCTGACGAGCAGTGGAATTTCCTGAAACAGGTGAAACTCGGTGAAGAATGGTGAATCGAATGATTATTGGATTTTATGCTTATTTTTAGTATCCTAAACTATATGAATGTATCTTAGGAATCTTCTATGGACGGGAAATTACCTGATGCATTTTCTTTTCTTATAATAACATTTCGGTGTCTATGCTAAGGATTTCTTAGGCTAGTTTCCCTTCCACTGAATGTTCCTAAGATATTAGAACATTACCTAAACCTACACTAAAGAAGAATCTATAGTTCCATCGTTTACGTGTATATAGATATTAAAAGAAAATGTGCAATTTTGATTACATTTCAGAGTCCATTATGTATATATGATGTAATTTCAAAGTGTTTACAATACACTATTGTGTAATCTGGCTACGATATGTTATAAAATTAGTTGTCAAACGAGAAGTTGTCTAATACGTCCATATTGGACCGGCATGGCCAGGTGGAATACGTCCATATTGGCCCGGCATGGCCAGGTGGTTAGGGCGCTCGACTCGCAATCTGCGGGTTGAGGGTTCGAATCCCAGTCCCACCAAACATGCTCGCCCTTTCAGCCGTGAGGGCGTTATAATGTTACGGTCAATCCCACTATTCGTTGGTAAAAGAGTAGCCTAAGAGTTGGCGGTGGGTGGTGTTGACTAGCTGCCTTCCCTTTAGTCCTACATTGCTAAATTAGGGACGGCTAGCGCAGATAGCCCTAGTGTAGCTTTGCGCGAAATTCAAAACAAACAATACGTCCATAAATGGCGAACCAGTGATGTCAAATTAATATGGCTGACTCAGGCCCTGTATACAAAGAAGTAAAATTGTCTCACTTTAACTGCTGTCACTGAGGAACATAATAACCTGACTTATATATTATCCAGTTGTTTTTTTAATTAAAGGTAAAACACTTCCCTAACCTACCAACAGATGCAACAGATAAGAAGCCTGCATACTTTGGTACACATTTTGGAATCCAAAGTGAACATCAGCAGCTAAAAAACAAACACTTGAAGTATCGTGTAACGAAACTCTCAATTACTAAACAATTGTTCATCTTAACAAAAAGGAAGAACTAGGAAACATTTTTCGCAGAGAAATTATTTTTAAATTCTTCTTTCCTGTATAGTTTTCAATGCAGCACAGGGATTCTCTTTGTCTTTTCCTATGCATCGTGAGACTGTCTCTACTATGATGTTAATAATTTATTCAACTGTATCATTTGAAAGACATATACCATTAGAAAACACGAAAAGTGAATTAAATTCCGATTTAAAATACCATTTTTATTTTCAGTCCAAATATATTCCAACTACTAATTGTACTTGAAAAGAAGTTGTATTTTATTCACACATGTTAATATTGAAGTCATCTTCCACTTATTTTGTATTCTCTGCAATTGAACATTTTATTCGAGTTTCAATTACAGATAAAGATTATGTAAAATTTGTGATAGACAAATGAAGTTCGTTAAATGGCTGAGCCGATCAGCAGAACCATAAATGTCTCTACTACTTGACCACATGCTCAATTTCTGCTAGCAGTAAGTCGGTCACTGAATACATTTAAATTGCGATTAGTGTTGAATTTTTCAAGATGGCCGAACATTAAAAATTGACAATAACTTATACTCGAAGAGAAGTGATAACACTTTGATTGATTATACTTATCCAAGTAAGTGAAATTATCATATTTCAAAGGAATTTGGTAAAAATAAAGTGAATAGATAACACAATAATAACTGTTACGACAGCTTGGTGCATCGAGGATAAAATAACTAGGCTAGTAGTTAGGCTTAAAACTGATACATCTTGGCCTACCAAACAAAAAGAGCTATTTTGGTTTACTGGGAGATATGTAAAAAAAAATAAGTAAAAATATTTCATTTGAGTTCAGGTATGGAATGCTGAAAATAACGTAAGTCACTCTTATTAACTCTGTTTCACTCACACTGGTTTCTTCGAAAGACGAGTTCGACTGAGTAGATTTTCATGTACATTAAGTCACATGTATGGAAATTTTATGTGATGTTGTGATCATCAATAAAAAAAACTTTTTCTTCTTTGTGGTTCATGTTGACCGGGCGTGGCCGAATTCTTAGCCTCTCAGGTTGTTGATCGGAAGTTGCAAGGGTCGACTATCACTGAACGTTCCTCGTGATTTTAGTTGTAGGGGCGTAGTTGTAACAACTGACAATCAATTTCGTAGGTCGGTTAAGAGTATCCATGTAGGTGGCAGGTGCTACTGACTGGTTGCTCTCCCCAGTAGCTGTAAATTAGGGATGTCTATGTATAGTCTCTGATGTGTTCAGCTCATACGCCGCGTAAAATTGCCGTTCCAATTGAAAAACAAAAGCATGCTTTATAAATATTTGATTTTTTTTAAAAACAAAAACAAAACTCTCCCAGTGGCTCAGCGATAAGTTTTTGGGTTTATGACGCTAAAATGTGGTTTTCGATACCCTTGGTAGGCACAGCACTAATAGCCAAATTTGTAGCTTTGTGCTGTACAACAAACAAACAAAAACATAATTTTGTTTATGTTGAACATTTTTCCAAAAAAAGAAACAAACCTTCAAAGTATTCGTTTTTTATATAAACTATTTATCTAATATATTCTAAAAACGTTACTGACTGGATGAATTTTGTCAGGTTTAGTTCGTCTGTGAAAATAAAAATTGCAGCTAAACATAATTGAAAATAACTGAAATTGAAATAACTTGTTTCACCTTTTTATATCATGGGAACGTAGCTTTCATAATGACATAGTGAAATATTTCATTGATTACAAAGTATGAAAAAAAACAGTATTGAGATACATAATAGAGAATATATCGGTCCATTTAGCTGCATTAACAGCGCTTCAAAGTTTTAAGTTGGACGGTTATGCTGTGAATTGCATATAAGTGGCTGACTGGAGCATTATATTTACAATGCATTTTCTTCGTTACGCTATTATCTTTCTTCAATGCCAAACGAAGCTTTTATTTTTGGAACACGAAAGACAATCTAATGGACATAAGTATACGACATTCCAAGAATGTTATTACCGTATTTAAATCATCATATTATAATTTGTCCCTAGAACTTATTGCAACATAATCTGTTGGAATAATATACAATTGTCAACAGTAAAATATTTTGAACATCAAAGTGTGTGTGAGAGAAATGGTGTGTGGAAAATTATACACAGCCTACACTTTTCGACTGTTGTAATAAATGCACTGGGCCGGATACAAACCATAATGAGCTAATCACTTTCATAGGGTGGTTCGATCCTAGCACGTTCTCTGACAAACAACTTTCTATGACAAACAATGAAAGGCGCACGGCTCATTTAGCCTCGAAGTTTTGAGGTAATTTATTGTTGCGTGATTTATAATGACGTTTCAGACTGTTACCATATTTTACCTATATTAAGAACATCATTGTTCTCCTAAAAGCTTTTAAAGACAAAAGTTAGTTCTTGGTGTGATAGACCGATTTAGTATAGGTTGAAATATATATATATATATATAATTCTTAATAATAGGTTTAGTGTTGGGTTTTAACTATGTTTCTTTTGTAGACAATTTACACGCGATGTGTTGTTTTCTTTTGCACCATGATATATTTGTTAATAAATAGAATGCATACTAGACAAACTGTAATTTATTTGAAAACTCAATATTTTTAGCCACTGGAGGGCTGTTCATTTAGATCTTGTGAAGTAAGGGATCATTCATACAAGTGTGAATAGGTCTCCAATAGAGGTCGTCTAGGGCACCTGGATACCCGTCGAGTTTTTTTAACTACCCATCCGACCCGTTTCTTTTGTACTACCAAGGTATTAGTTAGTGATGTAATAATTGAAAGAAAATGTAGAAAATATTACAATAATGCACTTTTAAGCGTTCTTTAAGTGTTCTTTTGCCTGTATAATAAAGACGAGGTTGAAATCTGTTGTTATGACGAATTAGTTGCGCGTTCTTCAGCTGCCCTGGTAACGTTAAGTTAAATAGAACAACACTGGAATATGAACAGTAGAGGGACAGAGAATCCAGCAGTATAGTTTGTTTGTTACGGATTTTACTGAAAGCTACACGAGGGCTATCTTGCGCTAGCCATTCCTAATTTAGCAGTGTAACAC
>NW_013665741.1:567186-569802 GCF_000517525.1 Limulus polyphemus
AAAGGGCGAGCATGTTTTGTGTGACTGGGATTCGAACCCGCGACCCATAGATTGCAAGTCGAGCGCCCCAACTACCTGGCCATGCCGGGCCGCCCCGCAGTATAGAGCACATTTAACATAAATTACTATTCAATCTGAAGAGTTTTTGTTATTATTTCGTCGTTTTCAGTACCAGAAGAACCTACTCAAGTCTACAGATCTGAAGAGAGAAAACATGTGTGTATACTATATGCATGATTATTATGCACTTAAAATATCAAATATTTGCTATCAATTTAGTACGAGTTTTTCATTCATTTTTTTATTATTACCGAAACAGAACTTGGATTCCTAGGCATTTTTCACAAGCGGTTATCCTGTTCCAAGTCTTACCACCCGTGCCGATCTCTAGTTTTCGATGTAACTGAACCAAAGATTTTAGTAATCATCACATGTTTTTTCGAGCACAAGAATGAAGCGGTATTCGTCCGACTACTAGCTGAACAATGGATTTTTGTTTGTTTAATTGATTATTTCGTATATACGTGCAAAACTCCACGAGGGTTATCAACACTAGGCGTCCTCAATTTTGAACTGATACACTAGAGGGTTTGTTTGTTTGTTTGTTTTGAATTTCGCGCAAAGCTACACGAGGGCTATCTGCGCTAGCCGTCCCTAATTTAGCAGTGTAAGACTAGAGGGAAGGCAGCTAGTCATCACCATCCACCGCCAACTCTTGGGCTACTCTTTTACCAACGAATAGTGGGATTGACCGTTACATTATAACACCCCCACGGCTGAAAGGAAGAGCATGTTTGGTGTGACGGGGATTCGAACCCGCGACCCGCAGATTGCGAGTCGAGTACCCTAACCACCTGGCAGACTAGAGGGAAATCAGCTGGTCCACATCCAACTCTTGGGCTACGCTAATTGAATAGTTGAATTTCACCGTCATTCATATAACACACGGATGGCCGTAAAGTGCGGAGGGCGACTTTGCGGCAAAAGTACGCGTTCCGTGAACCATTGAATTCACAGTCCAGCACGCTAAACATAAGGCCACACCCGGATCGTTAACATTTCTTCAGGAACTTTAGATATTTTTTTATGTTTTGAGAAATGAAAAAAAAATCATTAATTTAACAAATGTTCATCTGGCAACCCAGATTATGACTGAATGACAATCTAATATGAGACATCAAAAAAGAAAAAAAAAGATGCTTCGCAAGCAATATTTTTCTATTCCTCAGAATGCTGGACTTTTCCCTCAAATAACCTCATAAAGACATTAATATTGTAACATGCTTTTTAAATCAAGGTGTTTAAGGTCAGTAGAAGGATTGTTTGAACAATGGCAGTATTTATCAAGTTGGATTATAGTTGTCTTCCTATCAAGCTTTCTGTCTATTCAATTGTTTATTTTATACAATGTTGCACTTTCAAAGTATTTCATACCCATATTCCTGAGACTTTCGACACGACTAGACTAGTTATTTATTTGGTATCAATATTTAAGAAAACGGTATACTTGTTTTAGCCATATTGGCGTCTTTTATCTTGTAGCATGGACGCTGTAAGTGATGGGGACAAACATGTCCTCAAAAAGCTATAAACGATCTAAATGTTGGGGACAAACATGTCCTCAAAAAGCTATGAACGATGTAAGTAATGGGGACAAACATGTTCTGAAAGAGCTATGGACGATGTAAGTAATGGAACAAACATATCCTCAAAAAGCTATGGACGATGTAAGTAATGGGGACAAACAAATCCTCAAAAGCTATGGACGATGTAAGTAATGGGGACAAACATATCCTCAAAAGCTATGGACGATGTTAGTGTTGGGGACAAACATGATCTCAAAATCTAAGACACCCAAGATGAAATGTGTTCGTTAGAGCAAAAAAAAAACATTATCCGTAGACAGAGAGCAACCAATAAAACTTATTTGTTCGTGTAAAGTATTTATGAATTGGGTAAGAGTATTACTGAGGCTTGTAAACCTCGCATCAGCAATCGTGCATGTTATTTCTGTTCTTTCATGTTCTCTATTTCCATAAAAAAATGTCCATTTTCGATATAAAAGAAGAGTTGATTGAGCTTTGTCTGGTGTATTTTATACAGAACAAGAATCTATAATACTACATGTACAAATTTACATAAATACTGAGAAACACACATATATATTTCGTTTCTATGAACTTGCTATTTTAACGCTGCTCGCAAATTCAAATTATCATCCGGTTTTACGTCACGTGAGACGAGTTCGAGCCCCCTATGGTCGTATCTCAAATAAAGAAAAATCCTCAAATTAAGTTATTTCGTTATTTTATCACGGTGTTGATTGCTTACTTATGTTTATTGACGATGTAGTTAATTTATAAAAGGGCTTAAGTTACCTGTGGAAAACAGTGGTGAAATTATCACTGATCAATTGTCAGCTAGCAGTTTAGTATTGGCCTATTCTCTGGAGTCCGATTTCATAAAATCTAAAACTCAACTATATATATATATATATATATATAGATAGTTATTTATATCTCTTACGTAAAAGTTAATTGTTAGTAAGTTAGGACTAGTAAGGTAAGTTCGTACCTATACTAGTTAGTTTATTTAAGTAAATACAACTATCTATTA
>NW_013665741.1:569812-583493 GCF_000517525.1 Limulus polyphemus
TATCACGGTGTTGATTGCTTACTTATGTTTATTGACTATGTAGTTAATTTATAAAAGGGCTTAAGTTACCTGTGGAAAACAGTGGTGAAATTATCACTGATCAATTGTCAGCTAGCAGTTTAGTATTGGCCTATTCTCTGGAGTCCGATTTCATAAAATCTAAAACTCAACTATATATATATATATATATATATATATATAGATGATTTTATATCTCTTCGAAAAAGTTAAATGTTTGAATTAGGCATAGGAATTGCCTATCATAGTTATTTGAAATCAACATCATTCAAGATATTTCCATTATTCATGTAACATATACTGTGAAATCATCTTTACATTCGCAATTTTTTGAGTAGAAATTATATCTAAAACAAAATAGGAGAAAAAAATTATGTTGATCTTGCAATATCGCTTATTCAATCAGAAGATAATTTTTATCGTAAGCATGATATAAGATGGAAAAAACTATTAAATACCGCGGCAGTAATCTAAAATGCTGACGTTAAATGTTATTAACAAAAGTTTAAAGTACAGATATAAATATTATTTTTATAACACACTAAAACAGTGACGCATTCCTAGAATTTCAATATTTAATTGAGCGCCTTTTGAAATATTGATAACTAAAGTTTTTAATCGCACTAACGTAATTTTAAGTTGCGAATGGTTATTATAGTCAAGTAGCAATACCTTAGCCCGAATACACGAAGTAGAAAACGCTTTTATCCTAATGAAATATCAAAAACTACATAACTTTCTAAGGGTGTTCACATTTAGATTATTTAAATATATTACAGAATATCTTAAAAGCGGTATAAAAACGAAACAACTGTTTAATATGATGAATATTTGATTATGACCTTTTATATCCAATTTTCCTCGTAATAAATTATTCGACTAATGTAGAAAATATTTGTTAATCTATTCAAGCCCAGACATTTCCCAAAACCTTAAAGATATTTACGTGTGATACTTCTTTTCACTGACTGAGAAATTAAGATTTATAACGTGGCTATAAAACTATAAGAACTGAGAATTCCATCTTTGACTGTTATTTTGTACAATTCATTATTGAAAGACTTGGGATGAAGTTTATAAATATTAAGAAGTAAAAACCTTGTCAGTATTTCTTTGTTTAGCAATCAGATTCTTGTCTGGGGTAGCTATACATGTAATTGGGGATAATGAAAGAACTTGATCAGTAAGTACATTGGGGCCTCTGTGAACCATGAGGAGGCCTTTGAACCCCACAGTAGAGCGGTGGTATTTCATGTAAGTGTTGATGAAGGAAGGAGTGAGAGAGTTTATTGTGAAAGAAACTGAAATAACTTAGATATAAATTATTGAGATGATAAATGAGCAAATAGGCTACAGATTTAATAGCCAGCAATTAAAATTTTTGTTTCTGCCACTAATAATGGTACTGTAAGACAAAAATCTTGAGGTCTTGAGGAACATTTCAGTGTAGAAGCTATTAATTAAATTATGCATCATCTTACACCAGACGTAACCGGTTTAATCCTGTAAAACACAGTCTTACTATACGATAGCTGACAATGCTTGTAAAGTGCAAAGCTACACAATGGGTGGTTAGGGCGCTCGACTCGCATGCTGAGGGTCGTGGGTTCGAATCCCCATCCCACCAAACATGCTTGCCCTCTCAGCTGTGGGGGCGTTATAATGTGACGGTCAAACCCACTATTCCTTGTTAAAGAGTAGCACAAGAGTTGGCGGTGGGTGGTGATGACTAGCTGCCTTCCCTCTAGTCTTACACTGCTAAATTAGAGACGGCTAGCGTAGATAGCCCTCGTGTAGCTTTGCGCGAAATTCAGAAACAAACAGCTACACAACGGTCTACATTTTTTGCGTCATAAGCACTCAGACTTGCCACTGAATCATTGGTGGAGTGTACATAGAGAGATATAATATAAAAGCTGACGTTAAACCAAGCTAGTTGGAAAGATAATTCACTACAAAGTTCACCACCGAGTTAACTATTAAGTTAGACTGGAATGAACTCAGCTACTTTTGCGGATTCAAAAAATAAAATGTTTTTATTTTTTTACGATTGAAAAAGCAGCTGATTTTTTTTGTTACTAGAAGTTATTTTCAAAGGCGAATTTTACTTTTCTTTTCACTTTCTGTGATGGGATAACGAATATGTGTCTAGTTTGAGAAAATGAAAAGTAATTGAAAAAAATATTACGTATGAGAGTTTGGTTTGTTTTGAATTTCGCACCAAACTACATGAGGGCTATCTGCGCTATCTGTCCCTAATTTAGCAGTGAAAGACTAGATGAAAGGCAGCTGGTCATCACCACCCACCGCCAACTCTTAACCTACTGTTTTACTAATGAATAGGCCCCCCAGTGGCACAGCGGTATGTCTGCGGACTTACAACGCTAGAATCCGGGTTTTGATACCCGTGGTTGGCAGAGCACAGATAGCCCTTGTGTAGCTTTGTGCATAATTAAAAACAAACAAACAAACAGCTAATGAATAGTGGGATTGACCGTCAACATTATAATGTCCCCACGACTGAAAGGGCGAGAATGTTTGATGGGACAGGAATTCGAATCCGCGACCCTCAGATTGCGAGCCGAGCGCCCTAACCATCTGGTCATGCAAACTTATTTACCCCAAATACAGGATGCTCGAGCATAAAGCCACTTCAAACAAAGTCTGTGGACAATGTACCCACTATACAGTTCATTTCCAGGTTTGGTCAACCATGAGATCCAGGGGTCCATATCTGTATTTAGATTCAGTTTCATTCTCCATAATAAATTTCTTTATCTTAGCTTTGAAGGTGGAACGAAGAGTACAAAGACATTTTCATCTTCGGCTTTATTTAATCAGCCATCTATTTCCAAATTATTGAAATATACTTTTAATTGTGTTGAATTCTTAGTAAGAAAGCATGTGGTTGAGTATATTATGTCCTTTCCTCTTGCATCACATCTATTCAAGAACCATTTAGAGTCCTCAAATGGAAAGCTATGGTACAGTTATCTATAAATAAGTGGGATAATCTGAATTTTTTGTGGTTATATTAAATTCTAAAATTTCACAAAGACATTTTTACTATTAAATTTGACACTGAATCAATCATCAGACCCATCAAAACAGTCCTAACAAAAGTCGAAATATCTATGCCATTGATTCTAATAATTAGAAATACCTATGCCGTGATTCAAGGAGTTTGGGATCATAATCTAATGAATTTGTGACCAGCAGCAATGACAGTATTTTGGTGTTAACCGATCCAACCGTCCCCAAACATGCTAGGACTATTAGTGCGTTATAATGAGTCGGTCATTCCACTATTCAGTAATAAAGAATGGCGAAGAATCGGTGGCAGATGGTGTTGACTAGCTTCCTCCTCCATAAACTATCATTTCAGAATTAGAGACGGCTAGTGCAGATATCCCTCAAGTAGATTTCAGCAAAATTCAAAAAACAAACACAGCGATCCAATGATATTGGTATCAAATTGTGCTTAATTCCGACTTTTGCAATTACTCAACTGAATGACCGTGCTCATTTATTTCAGAGTGGTTAAATTATTCAGGCCGATAACTGTTTGATCACAAACAAATTTATGCGTCACGCTGAACTAGGCAGTTACTGCACATTTCACCTTTGTTTGTTCATCATGAAGACTCTGCCTAAATCATCTATAAAATAAAACTTATATGCTTTATATTGAAAAAAATTCTTGATTGAAAAGAACTTTCAATGGACTACTGATTAGCCATGAACTACATTGCGTACTACAGAGATTCCCAATCCTTAGGTCGCGGTGGAGTCGCGAGTTTGGTGGATATAAAAAAATATAAAAATAGAATGGGTCGGTTGAAATACATTTTAGAACAGCTGGGGTCACACAGATTTGGGATGTCTGAAATGGGGTCGGCATTGAAAAATGTTTAGGATTCGCTAGTGTAATGGGTATACTATAGTTTTGTTTTATTTTGTTATACTGATAAAACCATATTTTAAAAATGTCTTAACATTAGGCCTATTATTATCTTTCGCGTTCCATTTTTAAAGTGATTACTCATTCTATATTTGAAAAGTTTGGAGCAAGTTTTTTATAATAATAATATTATTCTAGTTTCATTTTATTATGATTACTTTATATTATTGCTTCCTTAGTGGCCCAGCGGTAAGTTTGAAAACTGGGCACAGCACAAAAACTCCTCGTGTAACTTGATCTTAATTATCTCATACTTATCAGCGTCAGTTGGGATAGAAATGTTTCATCTGTTTATAAACAGTGAAAATTGGTCTCTCAAAAAACTAAATATCAACTGAACTACACAATGAAACTTGTCAAGGAGTAGTTGCTTACCATAACAACTTTTAACACGTATCTGACATAGTTGTTTTTAATCACATAGTTAGTTAAACATGTGTATAATATACAATGGGTATTGCCCCTATATTTCCCTTACTTTTTCCTAGATCTAGTAATACAATGTTGTGAATATTTAACTTGTTTTACGAATAAATTTCTTCTGGAACCCATGAAGCATGAACACTCAATATTGGCCGCGTTTTTATAAATTAATATTTTCTTAAAACTAACAATTGATACACAGTTGCTTGGATTGAAACATCTACATATGTAAAAGACCCTTAGGCATTTAGAAAAAAATGAGTTACTTTACGTTATAGGCCCTCATTTTCAATATGCTTGCGTAGTCTTAGTCTATACGGGGCGATAACCCCCAAGCAGCATTAATTTCTAACCAATTCCAAACCAAATCATCATCCAGAGACTTGAAACATGATACATGGAGCAAATTAGCATGGTATATATATATATTGTCTTATGACCAAATATAACACACACACACATGTGTATATATATATATATATACATATTGTCTTATGACAAGTGTTACATATATACACTCGCCGATTTGATGGATGTGGCATAGGTGGTTATTTATTTCGTAATATTATATAGGCCGTATTTAACCAGGTTAAAGTGATCTTTTAGTGAGTATATATACACACACACATATATATAATGTCTCTGTTTGAATGCGTTAGAGACCGTAAACATATAATTATTGTTCCAAATTTTGCACTGAAGTTTGTTGACAGTCTTTGACTTGGTCTTATTGACTTTACTTTAGTAAAACCAGTTTGATTTAACAACTCACTGTGTTTAAAAAGCTGATCCAGTTTTAGAAGCTGAAGTTGAATGAGCTGAAACGGTGGAAGGAAAATGGGTAAATAAGAAGCCAAATGCTTTCGTGTGCTGCGCTAATAACGAACATGATATATGAAGTGAGGCCTAACATATACAGTGGTATTTAGTTTGTGAATTCAAACATACTGAACATAAGACACAGTATATACATACCATAGAATTTCAAAGTATGTAATATAAATAGCAAATAAAGTATATTCTTATCACCTTAATTACACTTCGTTTTATAGATTATTGTGGAGATAAAATAATTAAGCTTACATATAAAATTTCATTTTCTCTTGGACATACATGTGAGAAATAAATAAGATAATTAAATTTAAACATAAGGCCCTTCCTAATAAGAGATTTACAGGAAACCTAGATTTAATTTAGGGAAATATTTCATCATCTCTTGTTTGGTTTGATTTGTTTGAATTTCGCGTAAAGCTACACGAGAGCTATCTGCGCTAGCCGTCCCTAATTTAGTCGTGAAAGACTAGAGGGAAGGCAGCTAGTCATCACCACCCACCCAACTCTTGGGCTACTCTTTTACCAACGAATAGTGGGATTGACCGACACATCACAACACCCTCACGGCTGAAAGGGTGAGCATGTTCAGTGAGAGGGATTCGAACCCGCGACCCTAGGATTACGGGTCGAGCACCTTAACCACCAGATGTGCCAACTGTAACTGCTGAAAAACACGAATCTGTTATTGTTTTGGTTAGCAGTTGGAAAGAAAATAATATTGAAGTATGCGAGCCAATAAAAGACACTGAAACCCATGATGCTACGTTTAACAGAGAAGACCCGGTAGTGTCATATGAGTCACAGTAAACGTCTCTGGCATGCCGTTCACCTGCATTTACTGTCTCACAAATCAGTAATGACATGAGGCATAACGCTAACAGCCAGTAGGCCTGTCAGGTTTTATGCTGAGGAAAGGGGGATGTTTGAATACGATTCTCCAAAAGTGTTTCGTTTTCTTTTATCTGCTGAAGAATGGTAAAATCTGATTGAAAGATTTTAAAAGAAGGCTCAACAATTGGACTACATCTATGAAAATAAGATGAAACAACATGTTCCAAGGAAGGCTATGCTGCAAATTCAAGGATTATCAGGCACGTACCGTATTGATAAGGAGATAACCAAAAGAGAAATCAGAGGTGAAAGTGGAAGTTATGTGGACATCAGAAACATAAGACTTCCGAAATGAAAACCAGACAACAGCAAGAAACATCAGAAATACCTGTATCATGTTGTGTTTTGCTACTATACAACCATGAGAAACACCTGTATCATGTTGTGTTTTGATACTATACAAATATCAGAAACACTTGTATAACGTTGTCTTTTGCTACTATAAAAACATCAGAAACACTCGTATCATATTGTGTTTTGCTACTATACAACCATCAAAAACAACTGTATCATGTTTTGCTACTATACAAATACTATGAACACTTGTATCAAGTTGTCTTTTGCTACTATACATATACCAGAAACACTTGTATCACGTTGTCTTTTGCTACTATACAAATATCAGAAACACTTGTATCACGTTGTGTTTTGCTACTATACAACCATCAGAAACAACTGTATCATGTTTTGCTACTATACAAATACTATGAACACTTGTATCAAGTTGTCTTTTGCTACTATACAAATAACAGAAACACTTGTATCACGTTGTCTTTTGCTATTATACAAACACCAGAAACACCTGTATCATATTGTGTTTTGCTACTATACAAATATCAGAAACAACTGTATCAAAGCGTGTTTTGCTACTATACAAATATCAGAAACACCTGTATCATGTTGTGTTTTGCTATTATACAACCATCAGAAACACCTGTATTATATTGTGTTTTGCTACTATAAAACCATCAGAAACACCTGAAAGAGCAACAATTAACGCGCAGAAGAACCTTTTTAATGTTGATGCCATTAAAGAGCTGTCACACATTACTTTCATGAAACACGCTCAGTGATGAAGAAACAATATGTTTTCAAGTGATGCGGAAGATGAAAAAGATGTTCCAGAACTAGATAAACAACCATTCGTACAGAATTTACAGAAGTTGTTGTATAGGAACGTTAAACTTCAACAACATGCAACTGAAGAAATTTGAATTTATAATCTTAAAGCTAAATGCTCACAAACAGGTGCTTGAATTGTGGAGTACAATTACTATTGTTCCAATTGATAACGACAAAAAATGTCAGAGTTAAAGAAGAAAGTTGGTACAAGAAAACAAAGACATGCAATTCCAGAACGAGTAAATATTCAACCCCTTAAAGGAAGCCCTTATACAGGGGAATCTTTTAGAGAAGATACTTCCTTTGCAGATATGTGCTCCAGGGCGCGCTAAAGCAATGGATCCTGCAAAAAGCAGTACTGTACAGATGTCAAGTACATACAATAAACAGTTGTTTGACAATCCCAACATTTCTATTAAAGAAGTATGTTAGAGCTCAGTGTCAGCTACAACATACCTGTGCAGCTCTCTTATAAGCATGTACATCGGGAGGAGAAGGGGACATGCAGTGGCTATCTTCTGTTCCAACTACGAACAAAATATAATAACAATAACAGCTTGCCGAAGGGGATGTCGACTTATATGGAAAATAAAGATCAATGTTTGTGGACGGACCTAAGCAGGATTATGGTGAACAGAGTGGAGAGCTATTGCAACTCAGACAACCGTCATATAAAACACTTTGTCCAAATCAGCATGTCTAGATTTTTCAATATCATTAAAAAAATCACCGGAGAAGAGACGTTTGAAATGAAATCAAGGCTCTAATACCGTTCTATACAATATTGCACTATGGAGATGTGTGACATGGCGTCAAGTTACAATTAGCAAAATAAAATCACCATTAAGTTACATTACAGTTCATTATATTTTGTATATTACCCAGGTAAGTAAGATAAAATCAACATTAAGTTACATTACAGTTCATTATACTTTGTATATTACCCAGGTAAGTAAGATAAAATCAACATTAAGTTACATTACAGTTCATTATACTTTGTATATTACCCAGGTAAGTAAGCTAAAAGCAACATTAAGTTACAGTTCATTATACTTTGTATATTACCGAGGTAAGTAAGATAAAAGCAACATTAAGTTACAGTTCATTATACTTTGTATATTACCGAGGTAAGTAAGATAAAAGCAACATTAAGTTACATTACAGTTCATTATGCTTTGTATATTACCCAGGTAAGTAAGATAAAAGCAACATTAAGTTACATTACAGTTCATTATACTTTGTATATTACCCAGGTAAGTAAGATAAAAGCAACAATAAGTTACAGTTCATTATACTTTGTATATTACCGAGGTAAGTAAGATAAAAGCAACATTAAGTTACATTACAGTTCATTATGCTTTGTATAATACCCAGGTAAGTAAGCTAAAAGCAACATTAAGTTACAGTTCATTATACTTTGTATATTACCCAGGTAAGTAAGATAAAATCAACATTAACTTACATTACAGTTCATTATACTTTGTATATTACCGAGGTAAGTAAGATAAAAGCAACATTAAGTTATAGTTCATTATACTTTGTATATTACCCAGGTAAGTGTCATAATTGAATGTGTGTGTTTGCTTACTTTTTTGGGACATAAAATGGTGTGGTGGTTATAGCGCTCGACTCGCAATATGTGGGTCGCGGGGTTCGAATCCCCATCACTGAATATGCTAGCCTTTTCAGCCGTGGCGGACGTTATAGTTTGACGGTCAATCCCATTTTTTGTTGGTAAAAGAGTAGCCTAAGAGTTGGCGATGGGTGGTGTTGACTAGCTGCCTTCTCTCTAATCTACCATAGCTAAATTGGGTGCGGCTAGCACAGACAGCCCTCGAGTAGCTTTGTGCGAAATTTAAAACAAATCAAACCGAAATTGCCTTTGAACTTTTCTTCAAACTTAGTGAATCCAGAAACTATGGTTATCGTGAATGCAAAAACTATGGCTACCGTGAATCCACAAACTATGGATACCGTGAATCCAGAAACTATGGCTGTCGTGAATCCAGAAGCTATGGCTACCAAATCTGTTTTCAATAGGCAGTAGATCGTTACTTCAGCAAGTAGGAATGACTGCGTTATGTGTAGAACACAATGAACAGTCAGGTACGCGGCTTTCAACTCTTTAAGCAAGTAGCTTAATTAAGAGTAACTTGTTTAATTAATGAAAGTTCAAATGATTATTTGTATTTACGAAAATGTTATCCAAATAACACGTGTATTTATGCGAAACATTTTCCAATACTTGCATACAAAATTCCACTAAATATATCATTGTTGACTGGTATAGATGTTAGTTTGAATAATATTTGTATAGACGTACTTCTATTAGAATCGAGGATTATTGAGGTGTTTGAAATAAATGTTTGTTTTTAATAGTCATTCTTTACTTATTCCAACTGAGGTCATGCGAACGAAGGAGAGAAAACATTTACCTGTCATTATTTTCCAAGTGGAAGACATAGAACTTCAGCACTTTGCTATGCAAACTTCAGCACTTTGCTATGCATCTTTCCTGAAGGCATATCGATTCAACTTCATGTACTTCGTGATTCGGAAGCCTATAGACAGGCAAGTAAATCAGAAATTGAAAGTTATAGGAAAATAATTGTCAGTGGAATGGTATGAAGCAATATCTGCAATCCTGCACAATTATACAGAATCCACCCAAGGTTATGCCCCGCGGCACTGTTAGTATTATGCATCATACATCAAACATGGCAAAGATGAAGACAATAACAAATGAAATGTTTCAAACTGGAAATGACGTAAATCGATTCACAGCAACAGACTTTACAGGCATAAACGCGGATGATGTAAATATCCTAAATTAGTATTGAGAAGCGGTAGGAAGCAATCAATAGCAGTATTCAGACTGCTACCCATCAGCAACATTGTATCTCACACGGCTAACGTTTGCATTTTCTAATACCTTACCGTCAGCTGCAGCGCGCTAAGCCTTAAAACGCCATTGCAAATAATCAACATCATAAGGAGTAGTCGCAGTTAACGCGTTTCTTTATATAACCATGTAGAAAAAATCCAGTAAATTAAGAACAGCTCCATGAAAATCTGGTGTTGCATCATCACGATGTAGCTACGGTATTCAGCGTGTCAAGAGATGTATTAATCATAATATATATAAACTGTTGTATAGAGGGATTAAAGGTAAAGACCTATTAAGCAAATGGTCGTGAAACACACCAAATTTATATTCTTCTGCATCGTTAGTGTATTTTCTGTTCCTATAAGATTATCATTTAAGACGAGAACTAATTTCAAATATCAGTGTAGATAAGCAGATGAAGGAGTGTTCGGTTTGGTAGTAAACACACTTTTTCACCAACTACTCCAAGCCAAACATTAAATCCATGCGCATATTTCCTTAATTCAGTGACTTTCTGTATTCATTTTGTTAATGCAGTAAATAAAGTCTATGTTTAGCTTTTTTTTGTGTGTGAGTTTTGTCTCTGTCTACTTGTTTTTCAGGTGAACTTCCTTAAGTTGGCGGATTGTTTGAAGTGAACGATTACATCTCTCTGGTATTTTAAGTCAATATTATTTGTAACCAGTTTGTTATTGCACAACCTGCTACATCAAAAGCTTCTTGTTAACATTTTTAAAGTAAGATTGATCTATATTTGACATTCTACAAAAGTAGTATACGTCAAGCTACAAAAGTGAGACGGAAACTTGCATTCACTGTGTATGGAAAGGGGTGGGCAATAGACGTACTCTAATCAACTTAACGACATCCGAAATGGCTTTGAGTAAAGCACGTCTCACCTTGCAGTATAAACGGAATTATTACAAGAGCTTCAAGATTAAAATGAAATATAGCATTTCAATTTCTGAAGGATTCTAAATTTCATTAATTTTCACGAGTAAATGTTTTTTTGCTATTTTTTCATTTTAGATTTGATATTTTTTTTTTGCAGTTTATTTCAGAAAGTATTTTATCCATCGGTTGTTAATCCATATTAACCAACAAAATATTTTGTGACTTATTCACACGACCTTTCTAGAGAGCATCTAGAATTAAGCCCTGTCTACAGGCAGCAAAAATTTAAGCACGAATAATTTACTTTCTACTGCTGTTTAATCTTCAAAGATAACGAATTTGTGTCATATAGACATCAAATCAGAGTTTCAATTGCTTAGCAGCCAGTTGGTTAGGGAACTCTAATCGCGGATTTGAATCCCTCTTACCAACGTTGCTCATCCATTTTAGCCGTGGGGGTGTTACTACGTGATGGTCAATCCGACGATTCGTTAGTAAAGAGTAGCCCAAGAGTAGGCGTTGGGTAATGTTTAATAGCTGCCTTCCTTTGGGCCTATCACTTAAAAATTAGGGACTGTTAGCATAGATAGCCTTCGAGTAGCGTTTCGTAATATTCAACAAACAAACAGTTACTTCGGTAAAAATCAGGATCCAAAAAATTCCTTGTGAAATTATGGAATATGAAATCTCCTCTGCATTCGATTTTTGTCTTCTGGATTCATTCTCTTATTAGTTGTTAAAAGCAATTATCAATATTTACGAATATTATTCTGATTTACAACTAGTTTTATTTCGGGTTATCTTAGTTTAAGATTCACGAAAAAGTAACAAATGTATGTACAGTTTATTTAAAACATTGTGATCATGAAAGTATTGTTTAAGATCCTTTTAAAGATGTTTCTTTTTGTGTTTTGAACTGGTGAAGGCCCTAAAATCGATTGTAAGTTTTTCAATAAAGCTTCAAAGATGAAGAAAGGAACAGACGTGTTCTACTAGTTAGCAGTTTTAGAATTCATGGTTTGCGTCCCATTGCCCCAAAAACGTGCTCATACTTTAGAGCCATGAATGATCTATAAGAGTGGCTGTCAAATCTCACTGTTCGATAAGACAAAATTAACCAAAGAGTTGGCAGTAGATGCTGTTGACTTCCCTCTAGTCTATCAGTTCAAAGTTAGGGACGGCTGATGTCGATAAGCTTTGTGTAGCTTTGCGCGAAATTCTAAATCAATTAATCAACCAATAATCAACCGTGAAGAATATCTACTTCATACATGTTCTACTCGTGATTATTAACGCTACTTATGTTTCATGAAGTAATGTTTGGAATTTTCTTTCTTTCTTATGATGAAAACTATTGTTACTATTATATATTTATTTCTATAAAAAGCTATTATAAACAATTAAAGTTTCTTTTTTGTAGAATTAGTCCACAAAATAAAATACCGAACAGGTAAGTGTGAATGAAGACTTAGACAAAATGTCGACTTTAAATATTACGCTTAACGTGTCCATAAAGTTTAACTTGCCAGGCTGCAATCGTAAGGTCCAAGGTTTGCACTACAATGCCTTTGAACGCTACACTTGCGCTGTTTTCATTAAAGTGGGATATACTTTCAGATATTTGGAACATGCCTTGGGCTATAAGTTGAAAGCAATAATAAGTACTAATGAAATTAACTGCTTAAAATATTTTAAGAACTTTTCAAAATTTCAAGGGTTATCTGCATGTATTGAAAATATTGAAATAAAGTAAACGCTTGCTTAATCTTCTTGTTTTTTGAGATTAGCTTAAACAGGCATAAGAAATTTTTTTTGTCTAGTCAAAAAATACTTCGAAAGGTCGCCGACGTGATTTTCATCTTATTATATGCTATCTAATTATTGTCAAAGCTCTGTTGCTTAGACCGCCTCTAGTTAGCCTAGAAATTAATTTAACGCATGAACGATAAACATAGTTTGCTAGATTGCCATTTAACCTTTAGAACCAAATTACTTTTCTTTAGTTCGATCGATTCAAAACAAAGTCGAAACGAAAGCGTATCCATCGTTTACCGTAAACACAGTCACATGTTTTGATCTTCACAAATTTCAGAAGAACAGTTAAACTTGAAAATCCATGAACTTTTAGTTGCCATTCGTTTCTGTTATGGGCGGGTGATTAGCGAGAAATCTATTACATTAGCTAGAAAAGCCAACTTAAGTGAGAATCAGATGTTTTTGTGTGAATAAGTGATTAATAAAACTAGACACTGGTATCTGGGTTGAAAGAAGTAAAATAATTTCTCAAACTGAATAAAATCCTGAATTTTGTAACTAAAACTAGCATCCAGTAAAACAATAATTGGATTCAGAAGTCCATTGTTAACTAATAAACGGATTCAGAAGTTCTCGGGTAACAAAACACCTTATTCACAAGTCCATTGTTAGCTAATAAACGGATTCAGAAGTTCTCGGGTAACAAATCACCTTATTTACAAGTCCATTGTTAACTACAAAACGGATTCAGAAATTCTAGGGTAACAAATCACCTCATTTAGAAGTCAATTGTTAACTAATAAATGGATTTAGAAATTCTCGGGTAACAAAATTACTTATTCAGAAGTCCATCGGTAGCTTGCTTTATTCTTTAAGAGGCCCGGCATGGCCAGGTG
>NW_013665741.1:583878-589470 GCF_000517525.1 Limulus polyphemus
TTGCCTTCCCTCTAGTCTTACACTGCTACATTAGGGACGGCTAGCGCAGATAGCCCTCGTGTAGCTTTGCGCGAAATTAAAAACAAACCAATTTCTTTTAAGAAATACACTAGCAAATAACCACCAAATTCAGAAGTTCGCCGTGAGCTAACCACCGGACTCAGAAGTTTACCGGTGGCTAAACACCAGACTCACAAGTTCACTGCTAGAGTAACCACAGGATTTAGTAGTCCACCTATAGCTTTTTTTTCCATCACCACCTTTGTATCCTATTATCTAAATTGTATGTTAATTGATACTTTAAAATTACCCCATCATTCGAAAATACATGAACTAAAAGAACAAAATAACGCCTTTAATTTTGGTAATGACCTTGGCTTCACTACTTAATTTATAAATCTACAACATAACAGGATTAGGTTGCTTCCTTATTTAAGCAGATGTAGTGTGATTGATGATTACAAGGCTAGATCTAACCAACCAAACACACTTTTATGCTCTATCTACCAACAGACACACTTTTATGCTCTATCTACCAACAAACACACTTTTATGCTCTATCTACCAACAAACACACTTTTATGCTCTATCTACCAATAAACACACTTTTATGTTCTATCTACCAACAAACACACTTTTATGTTCTATCTACCAACAAACACTCTTTTATGTTCTATCTACCAACACACTTTTATGCTCTATCTACCAACAAACACACTTTTATGTTCTATCTACCAACAAACACACTTATATTCTCTATCTACTAACAAACACACTTATATGCTCTATCTACCAACAAACACACTTATATGCTCTATCTAATAACAAGCACACTTATATGCTCTATCTAAGAACAAGCACACTTATATGCTCTATCCACCAACAAACACCCTTATATGCTCTATCCACCAACAAACACACTTATACCCTGTATCCACCAATAAGCACACTTATATTCCGAAAGAAGAACAATGAAAGAGTAGAATAATAGCAGTATAATTTATCCACTTGTGCATAAGGTGCCGTTCTTGTTATAATAATAAACGCCTTTTTTCACAAAAAAATGCAATACTGTAAATCTTTTCATGCTAGTGGTTTTAGAAATGTACTAGATGCTTTTCATGACGACAGAACCAGATACGTTAATAAAAAATTATTTTACGTTATGTTTTCTGCCAACTGCTTTTATTTTCACTCCAAAGATAAAGCATATATTGCAATAGTTTAGATAAAGTAATTCGATGTTAATTTAATTAAGAACATATCATATAAAAAACAAAACAGTTAATTAAATTAAGAATAAAAAAACAAAACAAAAGGTTAGCTATAAGTGCTCAAAATAAAAATAATAATCCAATTACAATTAAACATTTTCACGTGAAAGATGAGTAAAAGCTTTCCTTCAATTAAGAATATTTTCCATAGATCTCTTGCATGATTTATATGACTTTACATACAAAAAGAAAACATAACAATAATTTACTATTCTTTCAGAATTAACAACCTTTCAGACTTCTATGGCTTATGAATTACTGGTACAGTTAATTTAGTTTATACAATGTTTATACATATTTCAAACTACCCTTGTTCTAAACATGGCTTCCGTTAATAATCCTTGACATTTATATTGCTGTTTTGAGTATATATATGTATTTTATCTCTGTTTTTCATTACAGTAGCAATTGGTTAAATATAATGACGTTCTTTACAGGCTTTTTTTTTAGCCAACGACAAGAAAGTTTTAGGATATATTTATATTTTATTCGCTTAATAAGCCTCCTTATTAAGTTATATAGTGCACTTTTGTATATTTATGGGGTTATTTATAAATTATCTGTACTGCGGAAAGAGAAATGATTTTTTTTTGTGTCTTCAGTGATCTTATAAGAAACGAATAATTATCATGAATTTGTTCAAGGTAAAATGTTAACTTTTTAATGATACATTATATCCGTTCTCCATTGCCAAATAAGAGTATAAAATTTAATAACAGTTAAGCTTTACTCATAGGTTATCAATGAATCTTCAATGACGTTTTTTTGCAGTAAAGTATTTAGCTTTCCACAGATTGTTAACAAACTCAGAAAAACAAACAACATTATTGTGGTGTTCTTAGAATTACTAAGATCATTACAATAGCAGTTAAGCTTTATTAGTGGTACGATGACTCAGCGTTAATTCTGAGGGCTTGTAACGTTACAAATTGGGTTTAGATACCCGCGATGCTTTGTACAACAAACAAAAACTTAGCTTTAGTAAATAGGAACGAAAGAACAGAACCTGGAGCAAGTAATTTTATATGGGAGTATTAAGTGGTCCTGTAGGCCCTGTAAAATGTATAATGTACTCCTATTTATTGTCTGGGAGGCGCTCATAAAAGGAAGGAATATTATTGGGAATCGAACTGTATTACAGTAGCTGTGAGGAAACTTGTATTACAGTAGCTGTGAGGAAACTTCACTGTTGAGCAGGAGCAGTTTTTTTTGTGTGTGATTATATACAGTTCCGATAAATCAATACTCTTGCTAACTACCCTTAATAACAAAAACACAGTTTCTTTCTTTCAAACTAGAGATGCTGTAACTACAGTCTCATTAATGTTGTTGTTGTAGTTGATACAAAGTCGGACGTGTTATGACGAACTCGGTGTTTCTCAGTTCGCAACGAACCTATTAAATTCTGACGCAACGAAGTGACATTTTTGCAGCCACAGAAATATTTTTTTTCAAGAATTCGCATAGTTTCTGAAATATGTTTTTAAATGTTTTGCATTTCTATTAATCTGTAATATTTCAATCTTTAGTTGACGAACATTTAATTAATTCGCTAGCAAAAAGCAAACTGATTGTCATAAGATAATTTGTTTTTCTTCTATAGCTTGAGCCCCCCCAGTGGCACAGCGGAATGTCTGCGGACTTACAACACTAGAATCCGGGTTTCGATACCCGTGGTGGGCAGAGCACAGATAGCCGATTGTGTAGCTTGGTGCTTAATTACAAAGAACAACAACAATAACTTCTATAGCTTGAACTCTATCACTGCCTTTGGCACATGTGTATCTCTCTACAATACTGCCATGGGAGTTTGGAACTTTTAACCATTATAAACAGTTTTAAACTTCCCAAGGGTTTCCAGTTTCAAGTAAGTAATGAAATATTAAAATAGGTGATTTTTTTGGTTTTTATTGCGTATCTAAAAATAAACCTGGAACTGGGAGAGTTATTGATTTATAAACGTGATAGTAGAGTTTAATACAGAATGCTCTCCAGTGGCTCAGAGGGAAGTCTGAATATTCATAACGCTAAAAACTGTGTTTCGATACCAGTGGCTGGTACAACACGGAGTTTTGTGCTTGACAACAAACAAACAATATCAAATTCACTCTATTTGGATAATTCATTTTTACTTTTGATTAACCACAGCGTGAAATCATGGGCATTTTGAAAATTTAGAATGTTTTGTTTTCATTTTGTTGAAGCTACGAATTAGAACGTTTTCTAGTACATCACACATTCACAAATTGAAGACGTAGATTGAAATGGATAAATTATGAACTTAAATTACTACATATCTTTAATATTCTGTACAAAAAAAAAGATAAAAATATACAAAAAAAGCTTGACAAAAACAAACTGTGATACATTTACACATAAAATAATAGCATCATAACTTATTATTTGTTAAGTATTAAAATAGTAACATCATAACTTATTTTTTGTTAAGTATTTTATCATTCTTAGTAAGTAAAAGCTCAGCTCTGCCTGTTCCCAAATTAATTAGCCCGTTTTGTATGAATTTCTACGAAGACAATCAGTTGAGTTGGGCTAATTTCTAGAATAGGTATTTGCTAATTTTAGTTACACAATATAATGTTTAAGCCAAGGAATAATGACTTTCATGACTTGAGGACATGATATTAATAATTATCTAAAATGTGATAAATTCTAAAAATAATTTTACAATAGGAAAGTTTAAATGAATAGATGCCAATTTTTCTTATGCGTGATAATTTTTCTACAACGGTTGACTTTAGCATATCAGTTTTATTAGAAAAAATTACAAAGATCTGAAAGGTTATACAGCGTCATCTTTACAACTGCGCAAAATGTAGACTTCGAACACTACCTGTCAAACAACATGGGTAATTATGTCCAAATAGTTTTATAGAATGAAATGTAGATAAAAGAGTATTGTTTGTTTGTTTGTTGGTAGTTTGTTAGCCAAAAAGTTAAACAATGGGCTATCTGTGCTCTCCCACCGCCTGTATCGAGCCCCAATATCTAGAGTTATAAGCCCTCAGGGGGAGATAAGATAATGTATCCAGAAAGAAAGGCTAAGAATGAATAATCTAATACTAAAGTATACGTTGGTTATACTAGTATTTACAAAGCATATTTTGTTCGTATCTTTGTTTGGTTGTTGTTGTTTTTTTAGAGCAAAGCCAGACTGGACTATTTGCTGTGTCCACCGCAGGGAATCGAACCCCGGGAATTTAGCTTTGTAACTCCGTAGGCTTACCGCTGTCTCACTGGCGGACTCGTAACTGCTAGGTCGGCTGACTGAATATATATATATATTACAAAACTAACACTTAAGTGTTCTTATTTCATTTTGGAAGAATCATTTGAATGTTAAGAAACATTCTTTAATCTTCTATCTATTTGTTTAGCTGCTGCTGTTGGAACGTAGTAAAATGTTTAGCTTCTACAAAATATCTTTTTGATGCTAAGAAGCATAGCAACATCACTGGACAACATATTCCGCTCAAAATCAACATATCTAAAATCTTTGTTCACGGGAAAAAACACTGAAAAATCTCTTGACAGGCTGTATGGAGAATAAAGAATTAACGTGATCTCGCATCATTGTATTAAAACTCTTGACTTGGATCAGTTGAACTCCCTGAAAATGTCTTATTTTATCAGCTTGTTTAGCCTCGAAACATTTTACTCCATATCTCTCTCGATTATGAATAAAACTTATAATGTAAACAAATAATTCAATATCTGTATTCTTCATATAGGTCAACAGAATCCACTCAAGCTTTAGACATTCAATAGCTAGTTCCATCCAAACGTTCAACAGACAGCTTAATCCAAATGTTCAATAGCAACTCCATTCAAATGTTCAATAGCAGCTCCATCCAAGCGTTCAACAGCTAGCTCCATCCAAACGTTCAACAGACAGCTCCATTCAAACGTTCAACAGCCAGTTTAATCCAAATGTTCAATAACAGCTCCATTCAAATGTTCAACAGCCAGCTCCATTCAAACGTTCAACAGCCAGCTTAATCCAAATGTTCAATAGCAGCTCCATTCAAATGTTCAATAGCAGCTCCATCCAAGCGTTCAACAGCTAGCTCCATCCAAACGTTCAACAGACAGCTCCATTCAAACGTTCAACAGCCAGTTTAATCCAAATGTTCAATAACAGCTCCATTCAAACGTTCAACAGCCAGCTTAATCCAAATGTTCCATAGCAGCTTCATTCAAATGTTCAATATGAATAAAACTATAATATAAAAAATAATTCGATATCTGTATTCTTCATATAGGTCAACAGAATCCACTCAAGCTTTAGACGTTCAATATC
>NW_013665741.1:590470-600912 GCF_000517525.1 Limulus polyphemus
GGATTGATATTAGCCATCCCTACTATCTTGTTTACATTGTTTTTGAAGAATTGATATTAGCCATCCCAACTATTTTGTAGTACATATTATCTGTCTTCCTCTAGTGTGCTTTGTTTTACCCATAACCTATTTGATAGTTGTTATTACACCTTTGTTGTTTAATACAAACCTTGATAATGGGCTATCTGTGCTGTGCCAACCACAATGATCGAACGTCGAACTTTAGCTCTATTAGCTTTCAGACTAACCCTCGAGCCACCAGGAGCAGTGGTGCTAATATCGACCTGTAAAATGTAAAATATTGAAGTAAAAATTACCTATTTCTTACACCAATAAATGAGAAGTAACCTCTAATGCACGTCATTTTATGTTATTATACAACTTAGAAACATCTTATGCTTATATGCTTGGACAAGAGATGAGCAGTATGAAACCCCAATAACAACAACCACTCCAATAGCTGTTGAGTTGGGTATAGTAAAGATACCTTACCAAGTTGTTCGTCATTACAGAATGATTATATTCAGACAGATGGTACACAGGAAATACACGAGGCAAAGGATGATGTAAGATGCACGTAGCACATTACACCACCTAGTTTATATCTCACTATTATATCCTACAATTTATACCGTCACTAGTGTTGTTTTACTACCAGAACAATAGGGAATCCTCAATAGCCGCGGCATTGGAAATTCTTTTAGGCAAGATTAGGGTAAATTAATCTATGAGACCTTTTTTTCTTTTCTTTTTATTAGCTATATTTGTGTGCACCAGCAATACAAAGCGAGGAGAGCGCGTATGTCAGACTGAATTTTATTACTCATCAGGATCTCTACCATCCTACCCTTAAATTGAAATTATTTTAGGCAGGATTAGAGTAAATTAACCTATGAGACCATGGGCGTGGTCAAATAAATCAATTGAAAGGGTTTGGCCTCCTGAGTCCAAAACTGTAACTAGATCTCAAATTGGTCTAGAAATGACGGAGCTATGAGCTAAAAGTTGTTGGAAAAACAACAACTCAGAGCCGTTCTTTTAGACGCTATGCCGTGGCTATGAACACAGTCACATCAACAACTGTTATGACATGCATTGTCTATAATTACTATGACTACAGTTAATTCTTCATTTAAAAACAACACATAATAACACTATCAGCAAAACTAATACTGTTAATTAGAATGTTTAATTGAACATCTTAAAAGCTGGACATACTATCAATAACAAATCTTGCCACAGACGGCATTTTTCTGATGAGAAACAAACAGAAGCATGCATGATAGAATTGTAACTTAATTATTACAAAAACTATCTTATTTGATTTGACAAGTTAATGCATGCTTCTAGAGTTTAGTTTCGTCATTTGAATCAGGTTTTAATTTAGATGAATAAAATAAATCGTTAAAATTTAAAATAAATACTTTTTAAAGTTTTTACCCAGCAAAACTAACTCAGCGAAACCTTTTTCTATGATAGTATTAATTCAGCTTAAAAAAAAGCTGCTGGATAATTCTTTATTATCCAGTAAAATGAAATAAATAGGTTAAAGAAAACAACCATCAGTTTCAGAAATTATTCTCCTTAACATCAATGTATGCTCTTAATGAACCCATATTTTACACGAAACAAAAAATATATGCATGTAATAATTTGAGATGATTGGTTACCAAACAATTCATTTTTGAATGTGGGAACTCGCAATGTGATTTAAATTAACTCAATCTCAGCAAGCCTTTTTTGTATATTTGTATCAAATGTTACCCCTAACCTTAAAATAAGCCACGAATTGAGCCCCGACGTTGTTTATTAGTCACGCACTCTCATGATGATAGATTAATAACATTTCACGAAATTGTAAGAGCGTTGTGCTTTATAGCTTAAAAATAGAAGTTAGACTTTTGTTAGCGCCAGGCCTGTCTAGGATATTTTAGTAGATAATTCAACTAAACTGCCAAAAAGCAGGAGAGGCAGTTTTTTAAATGTTGAGGTCACAAACGTAATGGAATGAAACATTAACGAAAATACAGTACAATTGTTATATGCTAATGCTGTGCCGTGTTGCCACATACGGAAAATGAAATCTATGATAAAGAAAAAGAACCAACCGCCCCCTCCCACCAAACATGTTCGCCCTTTCAGCCGAGGGGGCGTTATATTGTGACGATCAATCCCACTATTCCTTGGTAAAAGAGTAGCTCAAGAGTTGGCGGTGAGTGGTGATGACTAGCTGCCTTCCCTTTAGTCTTACACTGCTAAATTAGGGACGGCTAGCGCAGATAGCCCTCGTGTAGCTTTGCACGAAATTCAAAAACAAACAAACCGTCCCAAAATGCCTAAACAAAACTCCTGGTATTATTGTTAGCAAGATAATATACAAGGATGTGAAATGGAAGAAGACTCGTAAGATTCTGTCCACACCTCAAAATCAACCGTCGCTTTAACGAAATTTTGCATTATAAATATAATTACAAAATGCAATAAAACTTTGTGCCTTTTTCATCAAAGTGAAGTCGTAATAATAATATTACACAGGCCTACGAATTTAAACTTCATAAAAGTTGTTTTGGTTTTAATAACGGATTTTCTATAATCCATCTACGCCAATTTTGAAAATAATATTCTTTTTTTTTTTCTAGCACGTAAGAAATTTTTACAATTCGGGAAGAAAAAAAAACTCTTTCTTAGATCAAATTATTATTTCGTTTACCACAATGAAAATTTTTAATTATTATGTTTGTTAACAAAAATACAAACAAATTGAAGAAAAGGGACGAACACTAATGTCAAACGAATATCCATCCTCATTCACCTCAATAGTAGGGCCCGGTATAGCAAGGTGGTTACGGCGCTCGACTCGCAATCTGAGGGTCACGGGTTCGAATCCCCGTCACACCAGACATGCTCGCCCTTTCAGCCGTGGGGGCGTTATAATGTGATGGTCAATCCCATTATTCGTTGGTAAAAGAGTAGCCCAAGAATTGGCGGTGGGTGGTGATGACTTCCCTCTAGTCTTACACTGCTAAATTAGGAACGGTTAGCGCAGATAGCCCTCGTGTAGATCTGCGCGAAATTCAAACTAAACCTCAATAGTAGTAGATTCTTACGGCTTTCAAGGATTATATCCTAACGAACTTGATTATTTATGTTTTAGAAATACCCTTTGTTTCAATACAATATTTAATCGAAAGCATCTTAAATTGTTTAAAATGGACTGGATCTATAAAATAAACTATGGCGATGAAGAGTAATTTCCCAATATACGAGTTTATTGCTATTGAGTCTGATTTGTCGAATGCGATCTTAGAAGAATTGTTCGCTTTACAAGGGATCACAGTTTCTGCGTGAGTAACTGTTCCGAAAAGTTGCACTTCCCATTATGGAGGCGAGGGAGAGGTTAAACACGTGTTGCAATTTATACTTCCTGTCATTTTCTTTTTGTTTATAAGTTTCTATATAGGAACAAACTCCTGACGTAAGTGACCATTCTACACAAAGTTTCTTTTGGCTAAGTGTTTTCAATTTATTACTGATCTATATATTTATCAGTATACTGCAAACTTGACATCAGCAGTGACATTTACAGGGTATACCACAAGCTATTAAGCCTGTTGGCAGTCATATAATCTTAAAAAAAAAGAACGGAACTATGAAAACGAAATTAATAATCCATATTTATAAAAGATTTAGCCAGTGCTTGAACATTTCCACTATTTTTAAAGGCAGACTTAATTCTTTAACAACCAGTACTTGTCGGTAAAAAAAAAGGAAATTAAGCGTTTTGGTTTGGCAGTGACTACGTTCTTTACGAAGTGGTAAGTAAGCAAGTACTACTTTATCAACATAGGCATTCTGAGTCTGTTTACCAATTACAACTAATATTATTTTTACCTCCATAAGAAGTTTTTGTCATGTAGGTTCTATCTTACAGAACTTACACCAATGTGTGCTTGCCCGGTTTTGGATTACTAGTAATTGTATTTTGTGATGGTTTTTAACTATAAGAATGACTGTTATTATTAGGCTTCAGAGTTTCTGTTTTGTTTTCTAAAGTAACGAATAGCTTTAGTTTTACTTATTTGTCGGTACAGTTGCGGAAAACTGTGAAACAGTCGAAGGTTTGGATTACTAGCTCAAAGTTCAAACGTCTATTTTATAATTCTTGAAATATATTTAAAATATATTTATACGATACTCATCAATAAGGCGTGTAAGTTAGGCATGGATATAATCTATTGAGGTATTGCATCTAACAGGAGTTAAAATAATTCACAGTATATACAGAGGTACCACATAAATAACTCGTATAGCAGGAACAACATAATCTATTGAGGTATTGCATCTAACAGGAGTTAAAATAATTCACAGTATATACAGAGGTACCACATTAATAACTCGTATAGCAGGAACAACATATTCTATTGAGGTATTGCATCTAACAGGAGTTAAAATAATTCACAGTATATACAGAGGTACCACATTAATAACTCGAATAGCAGGAACAACATATTCTATTGAGGTATTGCATCTAACAGGAGTTAAAATAATTCACAGTATATACAGAGGTATCACATTAATAACTCGAATAGCAGGAACAACGGTTCTTTGTGAATATTTCCCTTGTAAAAAACACATTACGCACATAGCAATAATAGATGATACTTTTGAATGAGTCAGTAGATACAAAAACCGTCAGGATTGTTTGTTTATTGCTAAGCACATGATGTTCTATCTGTGCTGTACCCACTACAGGTATCGAAACTCGATTCCTAGCGATATAAGCGTTCAGAATTTCCGCTGAGCCACTAGGAGGTGGGAGGTTAAACATATCATAGAATGGAACGTGGGTCCATTTTCATAAGTTATATCAGATAATTAAATGCCCGTGAATCACCAATAGCATATATTCTGTTTCCGTGTAATGATTCACAAACAGGTATATGTGCCACTTTGGAGTCAATCTTGGCCCAGTGATTAGCGTGCCGGACTATGATCATCGTGCTGCCAAAATAGTAAAAAAATCAATAAAAAATCTCGCTCTGCACTTTTGGGAGACAGATGTGTTATAAGAGTGACAATTAAATCCCATTATTCTGTCTGACAAAAGTAGCCCAAGAATTAGCGGTGGATGCTGTTGGCTAGCGGCCTTTCCCTTAGTCTATTAGTTCAAAATCATGAACAACTAGCTCAGGTGGAGCTTGAGTAGGACTGCGAAAATATCCAAAAACAAAACAAACATAAACCACTTGTGGGCCCGGTATGGCTAGGTGGTTAAGACGCTCGACTCGCAATCTGAGGGTCGCGGGCTCGAATCTCCGTCACACCAAACATGCTCGACCTTTCAGCCGTGGGGGCGTTATATGTAACGGTCAATCCCACTATTCGTTGGTAAAAGAGTAGCCCAAGAGTTGGCGGTGGGTGGTGATGACTAGCTGCCTTCCCTCTAGTCTTCCACTGCTAAATTAGGGACGGCTATCGCAGATACCACTTGTGTAGCTTTGCGTGAAATTCAAAACAAACAAAACAAATTTCATCTGAATGCAAAATGAGCCGCAGTTTAATAATGACAATATTTAGGGGATGTTTCAGATGTTCGCGCAAAGCTACTCAAGATCCATGTGCGCTAGCCGTCTGTAATTTTAAAGTGACAGTCTAGAGGATAGGCAGATAATTAACGACATCCACTGCCAACTGTGAGGCTACTCTAGTCATTCAGAGAGAAATAGTAAATGAAAATACAAACGAATATTTTGAGGATATTTAGAAAAAAAAAGTATTCCATTTTTGTACTGACTGCCCACCACGGGTATCGAAACCCAGTTTCTAGGAGTCTAAGTCCGCAGATTAGCTTTCATAACAAGAGTGTTAAAAATAATTATTTTAAAGGCGATAGTTATGACAAATTTCGTTACGTAACTCAGTAAGTTGTGTGTGTAGTTCAATTGTTGTAGTACTGTTGACGTCATCTTTCTCGAAACCTCTAAGTTTTTCTCGATGTGTGAGTATTGTTACATCATAGCGTCTCCTAGTTTGTAGAAATTTCTAGGCCTCAGTTGTAAAATGTATAAATATAGGCGACCAAGTGAGTGCAAGTTAAGTGAAGTTCAGTCAGAAAAAAGTTAGAAAACGTGAAGTTAGCGAGCGTGTGAGTGATTAGTTTTAACGGGTGATATTTTAAAGTGAGTTTCACAGTTTAACAGAGATATGGGGCATGATTTGTCTTATCAAAGTAAATGAACCCGCCTGCGTGGACTTTGACGAAAAGGAGGCAATTATTTAAAGTTCAGGATACAACTGTTGTAACTCACTGATTATTCACTGATACTATTGTGATAATAGTAGAAAAAACAATTCGTCTTGTCAATTGGATTCCAAAGTAATTGAATCAGCCTGTGTGGACGTTTGATAAGAAAAGAGTATTACTTGGAGTTGTGGGTACAACTGAGATTTTCTATAATGTAAAGAAATTTTGTACATACATTTAACTTGTTTTGAATATATATTATTTGAAAACAAGTGGATTTATTGTTCAAATTTATCGCCAACAAGTCACAGACACCTGCTGTAGAATAATTTCAGCTCACTCATATTTAAAACCCTGACAACGGGCATATGCCACCTACATGACTAACAGAGTTTCAGGACTGATTGTGACGGTTAGAAGGCTCCAACAGATACATTGCGAATCGAACCTTAGACCTTCCGTGTAGTCCGGCACTCTAATCGTCAGAGAGGTGGACATATTTCTATAAGATTTCACCTAACAGAACAAGGGGTGTAAAAGATATAAATTATGTATATAATCTTAAGTATATTTCAACGGACTGTGATTCTAAACAGCCAAAATTGCTTTATTTCATTGTAAAAGTATAATGTATACAAATAGTTCGAAGAGATAGTTAATTAAACGATAGTAACGTGTACTTTGCTATTTACAGTTATAGGTACATAAAGAGTGTGGCTCCAGCATATAGATTAGAAAGAACCCTATTTCGGTGCTAAGTCTCTGTTTGGAAATTTTCTAAATATCCTTGTGCTACATCATAAAATAACAATACAGTATTTAAGTACTAAGCCGCTGGTAAAAATGCCGCACAATGCGTAGATACTAAGTTATAAGCAAAAGCAATATATTTACATTAGTATAAACACTGCAACATTTAAATTATCTCATTAGTAAAAACACTGCAACATTTAGACACTAGCTCATTAGTAAAGACACTGCGACATTTAGACCCTATTTCATTGGTAAGAACGATGCAACATTTAGACTATCTCATCAATAATAACACTGCAACATTTAGACTATCTCATTAGTAAAAACGACTAGAACATTTAAACTATCTCATTAGGAAGAACATGGTAACATTTAGACTATCTCATTAGTAAGAACACTGCAACATTTAGGCACTATCTCATCAATAATAACAGTCAGGACTAAAAGCCCTAGAATGTTCTGATAATACAACACTAGTGAAAACACTGCCATATTGTGTACTAACAGTAAACTTATTACCGAATCCGAGCAATTCTACACTAGCTGTTATTTGTATTCTTTAGAATGCTTTGTTTACCATCACGCAAAACTACTCAAATTAAGTATGACTAAAGTACGATTTCTATAAAACGTACTGGAATCCCTTAAGAGAAAAATAACTTAGAAATCTTAAAAATCAGAATCTAAGTCCTTTTAGTTGCCAACCATAAATCATATTTTTTTTAAAGGGAAAGCAGGCAGTTTAAGCAGCCTCTAGAGTTCGAACACGTGTGAAGAAAGTTATCAGAAAACGTGCAGCAAGAATCCCTAACACAAGATATTCTTCTACTTTCGTAGAGTTTGAAAAATTTGTAAATTGAGTTGAACTTCTAAAAATTTTAATGCAAGACAAATTACGAGTTGTCACAAACTTCTTATCTTTAATGAAGTATGAAATCTAAATAGGTGTGATTGAAAGTATCATTATTATATCTCTTGTTAATACTGTTATATCTCTTGTTAAGACACAAGTGATTGACTTGTCTATCACCATGTTTACTTTTATTTCCAAATAACTGATAATGTTCTTCACTTTACTTTTAGATGTAGGAAAAGTTAATATTATACCACATGTGACCTTTCAATAATGAACCAAACAAGAGGGCAAAATTCCCTTGAGATTTTTAGAATTCATGGTTAAGTGGGCCTCTGTTACGTATGGATAAAATTATCCTTGAAATTATGTATGTGTATACTTCTAATGTATCAATATCTTACAGAAGCAACCTTTTTTTTTGTTTTTCGTTGGAGAACTCTAACAACTCCATCTCGTGAGTATCACGTGGCTATATCCAGTTTGAAGTTAATGCACCACGTGTCATGTTGGAAATCGATGACAGTTAAATTTTTCTTGGATTTGTATAGCCATGCCAGTCTTGCATATTTTTTTCCGATTGAGAGAACAAGATAATCATGAGGTTTGGTCCAATAAATTGCTTCAGAAGTCAACCTACCAAGGCTATTTTTTTTTTCACAGTCAAGTCTATAATATCTTTAATCTATTTTGCTCTAAAGAAACACAATAAAAAGAGTTTTTTAGAGTGAAATATCTGGATTAGAATATTTTTACTTTCTATCTCATAAATAAGAAAAATTAAAATTAGATAGCTATTAAGTTTTCACATACTTATCTTTTTATACAAAACTGTGGTTCATGCCATCTATAAAGACACAAGGAGGAAGATTTAAAGAAAATTGTCTAATGTTATTCAGAAAAGCCATTTTGTGTCAATGGTAATTGAAACGTTTTTCAAGCATATTCATCAATATCAGCTTAATTTAAAAAATTCTGATAACACACGGATAATTTATCAGTGTTTTTCCTAATAACTTAGTTGCTACGTAATATTTATGAAACTGAAATTAAAATCAAACGTTTCTGTATTATTTATTATTTACAGCTGCCGATTTTTCTAGATGACCTTCTATTGTTATAAACAAGTTGTTAATATTGCGGTTTAAGTCACTGTTGTGATTAGACTTATAACATTCTTAAGGTTAATGTATTTCATCAAAACCTGATCCAAACATAAAAACTGTATAACACTAAAAAGGTTTGACAACATCAGTCTTTTGCTGCCACGGAGCACAAACAAAACAAAACAAAAGTTAAGCTATCCAAATTGACTGCATAATTCAAAACACATTTGAAGTACGGCTATTATGTACGTGACTTGTATTTTATTTACCACAGTGAACCTATGTTTATATAAGGTTTTGAGAATATAGAACATTGATGCTACTAATTTATTTTTCTGAAGTATCTAACAAACAAGCTGTTTAACATATTTAAAAGATTCGACTTCATACATATTTTAATATTTTAAAAACGTTGTCTGTTAATGAATTCAGAAGAATATTAATTGTTTTAATTCTGCTTATTGTACAAGCTCTATATAAATATGACATAATATAATGTTTTTGGACAACATGGGACTTAATTGTCCCTCTCGGCCGTCCTATCCTCTAAACTAAACTAAAACATAAATAAATTAAAAAAAACTTAAACCCAGCCCTTATCATTCATATACTTATCAAGCTTCCTCTTAAACTCACTTAAATTTACTGTCTCTAGAACATCTGAAGGCAACCCATTCCAAAGGTCAACCACCCTGTTAGAAAAATAAAACTCTCTTAGCTGAAGATGACTCCTACCCTGCCAACATTTATATTTGTGTCTCCTAGTCCTACTATTCTCACTGTTAAATATGGAAAAAAGATGATGCATCAACACTATCAATTCTCTATACAATCTTAAACACCTCAATCAGATCTCCTCTAACACTTCTTTTCTCAAAAGAAAACAATTTTAGAAATTTCAACCTCTCCTCATATGACAACCTCTCCATCCCAGGCTCCATTTTAGTAACCCTCCTCTGAACCATTTCCAACAATTCAATGTCCTTCCTAAAGTAAGGAGCCCAAGACCGAACACCATATTCCAAATTTGGCCTAACCAGTGACCTATACAATGAAATTATAACCTCTTTAGACTTGTATTTAATATCTGTTTAGATACAACTTACAATCCTATTTGCTCTACAACAAGCAACAACACACTGCTTGGATGGCTTTAGAGACTGATCAACTATTACACCAAGGTTTCCTTCTTTCATGACATTATTAAGTTTATTCCCATCAAAATTGTATTTATAATTCTAATTATGACAACCCACGTGCATTATCGTCCATTTATTATAATTAAAACTCATTTGCAATTTATTTGCCCAACTCACTAAATCATCTAAATCCTTTTGTAAATCAATAGCATCCTTTTCACAGCTAGCAACACCCAAGAACTTAATATCGTCTGCAAATTTAAGTAATTTATTGACTATTCCTTAATCTATGTCATTGATGTAAACCAAAAAGAGCAAAGGTCCTGAGACTGAGCCCTGAGGTACCT
>NW_013665741.1:601130-638543 GCF_000517525.1 Limulus polyphemus
CCATTATTAGTCTCAAAGTGGGTTCCTCGTCACCGAATTTACATTAGCTAACTTCCAATCCTCTGGTACTTGCCCACTATTCAAGGACTTACAAAAAATAGTAGCAAGTTGTTCATATATCCAATCTTCATTCTCCTTCAAAACTCTTGGGGAAATATTATTTGGCTTATCGTTCTTTAAACTTGGACAATGTTATTAAGAACTAGAAAAGGACGTTTACTGCAGCTGAACAAAAATATGGTATTATCCCTAGCGCTGAACAATGTTATTAAGAACAAGAAAAGGGTGTTTATAGCAGATGAACAAGAAAATAATATTATCCCTAGCGCTGAACGATGTTATTAAGAACTAGAAAAGGGTGTTTATAGCAGCTGAACAAAAATATGGTATTATCCCTAGCGCTGAACAATGTTATTAAGAACAAGAAAAGGGTGTTTATAGCAGCTGAACAAAAATATGGTATTATCCCTAGCACTGAACAATGTTATTAAGAACTAGAAAAGGATGTTTATAGCAGCTGAACAAAAATATGGTATTATCCCTAGCACTGAACAATGTTATTAAGAACAAGAAAAGGGTGTTTATAGCAGATGAACAAGAAAATAATATTATCCCTAGCGCTGAACGATGTTATTAAGAACTAGAAAAGGATGTTTATAGCAGATGAACAAGAAAATAATATTATCCCTAGCGCTGAACGATGTTATTAAGAACTAGAAAAGGATGTTTATTGCAGCTGAACATGAAAATAATATTATCCCTAGCGCTGAACAATGTTACTAAGAACTAGAAAAGGATGTTTATTGCAGCTGAACAAGAAAATAATATTATCCCTAGCGCTGAACGATCTTATTAAGAACTAGAAAAGGGTATTTATTGCAGCTGAACATGAAAATAATATTATCCCTAGCGCTGAACGATCTTATTAAGAACTACAAAAGGACGTTTACTGTAGCTGAACAAAAAGATGGTATTATCCCTACCGTTGAACAATGTTATTAAGAAGAGACGCTTTCAAACAAGTATCTGTTAATTCAGTTCTAGAGTGTAGTAAGAAAGTCTACTGAACGAAAACAGCATTATGTATTTTTTCTTAACTTGATATGATCAAATTGCTCTCATTCCCTTTGAAATATGTACTTACTCTGTATAAGCTCGAATGTTTACTTGAGATGATTAAAGCTGTCACAATTCTAAAAGCGTTCAGAAATACAAGTCAACGTGTTCCCCAAAAAATAATCCAAGTGTTTGTTTTCCTTTCTTCACCTCTAGCAGTTCCCATCTAAACCTTTAAGATGCTTATCGTTTTTGTTCCCTGCAGTGTTGAGTATGATCAAATAATATTTTTTGTTTGATACGTTACCAGTCTCTCTAGGGTTAGTATGTGATTAAGTATGTATATCTATAATTAAGAACTGAAAGAAATACATCAGCTAAGAAATCGAGCTAGTGATTTTAAAAATCATTCTGTATCTTTTTGTGTATATTATATATATATACGTATAAATATACTTATGAATACAATAACGAGAGATGAACTCTCCAAGAATGCATGGAACATTAAGAACGTTGGCGGGCTTGTTGTGGAAATAAAATAGATGTTTCATCATAAACCGTTTGAAGTTGCAACTGAATAAACAACTCAGCGGAATTTCTCTGATATTTTAAAGGAAAGCATACAAAGCAAGTATATACGATATCAGAAACCGTTTCATCGTCGATGTTTACGAAACATATAACTAAATCGTCTTGAAGAAAATTGCAGAAACATAGTAAAGTGTCACGTGAATCAACATGAAGTCCACACTTACAGGCTTTGTCTTTAGTATGTAATATACTATTTTAAACTTACATTTTATACCTAGACCCACTTTCGACGTTGAAAAAATAGTAAAACCATCTTTCGGATATTTGGAATGAGCCTCCAAATAATTTGTTTTTTTTATAAAATGGAGGGATGGCGATGCATGAAAAGTATAAGCATAATTCAATTCAAATTTGGACGAAAATAAAAAATACAATGAATTATTTGTAAAAAAAAGATATGGATATGAAATAAAATCAAATTAACGCTAAAAAATATCTATTAAAAGATTGTTATTTTGACTTAGTATTTGACGGAAAACAAATACATGTATAGTGAGGGGAAATATTATAAAATGTTCACAAAAAATTCCTACTGAGGGGAAATGTCACGTCATACATATTCACAAAAACCATGCATACTGTGGGAAAATGTCACGTCATATTTGAGGAAAACTTGTGTACTGAGAAGAAATGTTACGTCAAAATTAAGAAAACGCGTACTTGGAGAAAATCGTATTCAATATTTATAGAAGACCTATGTTTGTTTGTTTTGGAGCTACTCGAGAACTATCTGTGCTTGTGGTCGCTAATTTCAAAGTGATAGACTAGAAGGAAGTTAGATAGTCAACAAAACCCACCGCTAACTCTTAGGTTACGTTAATCGAACGGTCGGATTGATCGTCACATTATAATGCCCCAACAGCTGAAACGATAAACATGTTCGAACCCACAACCGCAGATTGAAAGTGGAGCGCCTAACCACCAGGCAATGTCATGCCGAAACTTTGGTTTGATTTGTTTTGAATTTCGCGCAAAACTACACGAGGGTATTATCCACCGCCAACTCTTGGACTACTCTTTTACCTGCGACAAGTGAGATTGACCGTAACATTATAACACCCCCACGGCTGAAAGGGTGAGTATGTTTGGTGGGACGGGGATTCGAGCCCGCGACCATCCAGGTCAGAAGAACTGAATAAAAAACATATTTTCGTGCTAAAATACATAGATGGCAAGTGTCCACAAAATATACCCTATCTCTGGTCACTCACCCTGAGTTTTCATGTAGGCTTAATACTGATGCTGTATGGCATGTCTCTTTTATCAGCTTTTGACCCCATAAATGTGAGGTTAAACAACACCCCCAGTGACTTCTCCACCTCATTTCCACGTAATAAGTTCATAACACAGATGTGTATGAATATATAGATGAACTTGCATACATTCACACTTTTTTGCACATTGCTAAGCAGGAATATTGTGGTGTGATAGTGCTTTAACGTAAGTGCATCTGTATTTGTATTTTGTAATTACGGCAATGCTATCTGCCGCTAGCAGCACACCATCCGCCTCAAGTGCAATTGTCAACTAAAGCAATACAACATTCCATCTAGACCTTTAATTTTTTGGCTTATATTTTTTACCTTAAACTAGTTTTAAAATAATCGTTGGTAGGAAGTCTATTTAGTTTATTAAGCCCCCCAGTGGCATGCCTTCAGGTTTCGATATTCGTGATGGGCAGAGCACAGATAGCCCTTTGTGTAGCTTTGTGCTTAACAACAAACAACAACAACAATAGTTTATTAATTGCGCGTCGATCTAACATCTCATTTAAATAATCTATTTGTTGGAACCAAACTGTTTTCATTAGATTCATCTTGAAGGATTATGCATCTCTTCAAATTTTAGTGTAAATACTTTTATGTTATGCTGAGTTTTTAAAACAATTCACCAAAAACGAGTTCCGTCTTCCTTAAATACCAAGTAACTTGAGCTACTCTCTCAGCTAGTCACGCCTGAACATATGGTGCTGTTTACAAAGCTAACTAACGCATTTCAAACGTGGAGAATGATCATGAAAAGTGTAGAACCGTTACAGGGAAAAGAAAAGAAAGCAACTTCTTTGGCTAGTCCAATAATGATAAAACAGTTCTAAACGAATGAGACTGAGAGAGTTCTTGTTGAAACAAAGAGATTTATTCTAACCCTTGCATGGATTATTTGTCATGATTGACCGAGAGTACATCACATAGTATGAAACATTTTAAATGTTGCCTTGAAAGGCTCGTCAAGAAATCTCATTATTGTTGCCCAGTTTTCATGGATTTGTCATGCGTGCAAAACGTCGAAGCGGAACTTTGCAGACAACAGTTTTTTGCAGCACAGTGAAAGCACGCTGATTCATTTAGGCCTAATTTATAAACAACGCTGGAAATCTATCCAGCATACTCATTACAATCAAATTTTATACTGAAGTTAGACATGTTGGTAGAGCATATGGCTAGGCCAACAGAGCAACAAACGTATTAGAAATAGTCTAACGGAACATCTGACTTTTGAACAACTTTCAACAGGTGGGAATGAAACAATATTTTGTTGCATCAACGGAAGAATAGAACTTATGTTGATTGTCAACAATTCTAGTTTGGTTCAGAATTTTGTTAAACTAAAGATAGAACAGAGGTATGGCTTAAGTCTGTGACAGTATTTGACCAATCAAACAAAACAAGAAGGTTAGTACCAGTTGTCAACAAGTGAGATCGGAACAATATTTGGTTAGATAAACAACTAATTAACACATTAAGTCAAAGCAATGTTTTTGTTGTTTAAACTGTAATTATCAATCTGTTTCAAATGTCAACGATGAAAACGTTCAGATAAAACTTCATATTACAAACTGTTTCTTCTTTTTTTAATTTAGGTTTCTCAGCTGCAGTCTATCGACATGCGTTTCTTTCAGTGGTTATTTCCTTCAACAAGTTCTTGATTTTTGTTGTTGGTTGTGTTATCTGGTGCAAAGCTACACAATAAGCTACTTGCACTCTTCATAACACGGGGAATCGAACCCTTAATTCTAGTTTTATAAGTCGTCAAAATTATCACCCAACCATGGGGAGGGATGCGCTTGAAACAAATATTTTGAATTATTTATTTAAAGTGAATCTTGTTGGTTGAATCCTATTCCTATTTTCTTAAAAACTTTTATTAGTTATATTCTATGTTAAGTCCATGACGTAATATAGCAATATTAATCTTATCGATCGTGTAAAATATTAATACGGTATAAATAAGTATTTTTCTGAAAAGTTTATGTTTTTACAGATCATACTGGACGTGGATGGAAAGATTGTTTACAGAAATGCATTTAAAATATTTAGGCATAAATAAACACTTTGGAATGTTTGTTGTTAAGCACAAAACTACACACCCACCACAGGTATTGAAACTTGGTTTTTAACGGTTGCCGCTGAGCCACGGGGGGGGGGGGGTATTTTGAAATGTAATACTAATAGTATACACATGCAGTCAAAGAGCAGTTGAACAAAATATACTGTAAACCAGAAGAAAAGTTCATAAAAGTCCAACCTAAGAACCTTCACAGGGGTTTGTGTCTTCGTAATTATAGTTCTTATTTGCATTAGTACTTTTCGAAGTTTCTATTGTACAATATTAGTATAAAGACTTTTTCTGGGGATTATAACGAGAGGCTAGCACAATGAAAGGATTACTTACTTGTCTAATGGCTCATTGCTACTTTCTAAAGCAATTATTCAAACGTGGCCGAACATACGCTGATCATAGCATGGAAATAGATTCCACTAGCTTCACCAGTTATTAATGTATGTCAAGATAACCTAGAGCTGTAAAATCGATATAAGTGGCTTATTGTGAGTCTGTAAGCTGCTTTGGTTGTGTCCAGATACGTAACACACCAAGGTTTAAAGTCGAAGAAGTTTATCAGTTTGCAAAAATTCATTACAAAAACTTTTAAGGAAAACTTGAATAATCTGTGTATTTAGAACAAGATTGAAATATTTTCATTCGTCTTTGTAAAAGAATAAAACAGTTTTTAACTATAACTCGAAATATAATGTGGAAAGGCTATATAACACACAGGGATAATTATTTTTACTTTGCAGAAGAAACATCGAAACGTTTTTGATTCAAAAATTCTAAACACAGTATTTTGAAAAGCAAGTTATCCATTAAGGCAGTGTTCTCCAAAGTGGGAGTCGCGGCCTCGTGGGGGCCGCCAAAATATGGGCCGAAAACAAAGATGCTGAATTAATTTTATTTCTAAATAGACAATAAGCCGATAAAAATTACATTGAATCAGTAGCAGTAGTAGTGTGGGGGGTGCATTTTATTTGGGGGCCTCAAACTTTTTTATTCACATCATGGGAGCCTCAGACTAAAAGAGTTTGGGAACCACTGCATTAAGGTGTAGAATTAATAATATTAAACACTGACTTTTTACTACCATCTCTAACATATCATATATATAGATGTAATAAAAATCATTTCAATTTCAGTTGGGTCAACTTTCGAGGTTATCATCCAAGTAGGAACAACCAGGAGTTGTATCATCTGATTGTCTTAACCAAAGTGGTTGTAGTCTTTAACGTCTTTCTTTTTGTTTGACTATCAAAAAACAGCTACAAATATAGCGCGTCAAAAGGAACAATTATGTTTTATATATGAATAAGTAAAGCATGATCAATTTAGGTGTGGAATAAGACATTTTTGTGAAGAAGCTGAAATAATTATTTTTATATTTGAAACACAAATAAATGGTGGACAGAGGGTAACGTATTTGTTTCAATAATTACAAATACATTTTTAAAGCCGATTTTATTTAAACAAACAGGATTGACAATAAATATGTATCGTTCTGTAAACAATCATAGCAAGACTTTGCTTGTTATTTAGTTATTTATTAATTTGAGGAATAAAGTGTGTGGTCTAGATATTATTAATGTGATATTATTATGAGCTTGGGTGACTGCAGTGCGTTTATAGAGGTGGTACATCGCTGTATTGTTAGGTTTCCGAGGTCAGGAGTGTCCAAGTCATTAGTGTGGCAGGACAATAAATCCGATAGGTTCACGCTTCTTTTCCCGCTGCCACGAAACACGGTTGTCACATTGGGTGCGCTATAAGTATGATGGCCAAATCCCACTAATCGGTCAGAGAAGGATAGTCCAAGAGTGGGTGCTGTTCAGTAGGTGCATTATTTATCAGTTGAAACTTAAAGACGGCTACGTGCAGATACCTCTTGTATAGTTTTTCGATACAGTTCTAAACAGATAAGTTTTACGTCCAGCTGTCTATTCCTTTTCTAACAAAGGGATATTTTAATAAGTATGCAGCGAAAAGCACCCACCCCCGCGCGTTGTTTAAATTACACAAACTGGTATAAAACTGAATTTGGCCCGGCATGCCCAGGTGGTTAGGGTGCTCGACTCATAGTTTGCGGGTCGCGGGTTCGAATCCCCATCACACCAGACATGCTCGCCTTTCAGCCGTGGGGGCGTTATATGTGACGGTCAATCCCACTATTCGTTGGTGAAATAGTAGCCCAAGAGTTGGCTGTGGGTGGTGATGAGTAGCTGCCTTCCCTCTAGTCTTACACTGCTAAATTAGGGACGGCTAGCGCAGATAGCCCTCGTGTAGTTTTGTGCTTAATTACAAACAAACAAACTGTTTAAATTCAGATCTCACTCGATTTGTTTTGAATTTCGCTCAAAGCTACACAAGGGATATCTGCGCTAGCTATCCCTAATTTAGCAGTGTAAGACTAGAGGGAAGGCAGCTGCTCATCACCACCCACAGCCAACTCTTGGGCTACTATTTCACCAACGAATAGTAAGAGTGATCGTTACATTATAACGCCACCACGAGCATGTGGGGAGGACGAGGGATTCGAACCCTCGACCCACAGATTGCGAGTCGAATACCATCGCCACCTGGCTACCGGGCCGTCTCACTCGGGAGATTTCTTAACAGCTTACAATAAGACAGGTATCAACTAGTTAAAGTTATAAATATTTTATTTTCATTACACAATGAAAACAGGTATAATCTAAGCAGTGCTAACGAACAAGAAAATTTACCGTTTTCTGATTACACATTTACCAACTAGCAACAGACATTATCCGAAAAGACTGCGCTTATCCTCATGCAGTAACTGTTGCCGGATTGAAAAATTTGTAGATAAAGACGTCAAACTGAAGCGAATTTAATACCTTTTCTGTTAAGTCTATTAAAATCACTGCACCCATCCGCATCCATCACTGTCTTTCCTAAGCGGCGTCCTGCTTAATGCAATAAGTTCCATTCTACTCTATAATAAGTCCTCCCCAACCCCCCAAAAAAGTATAACGTACTTTTTTTTAGTTTTTTCTATAGGTCAAGATGTAATCATTCGTAAAAATGCGAGTAAGTCATTAATTAAGATATAAAAATGGACCTCTGGTAGCGGAAAGTATCACTAATGCGATATGATTATCAAATTATCTTTGCCTAAAATCTTCTAGATTGTTTTTCTTTAAATAAGGAATATTTTATTTAAAGTGATTTTTTCATAAAGTGTGGATATTGTAGTGCTCTTAAAGCTATAAACAAGAAAATTTTTTGTGTGTTTATTATTAAACGCAAAGCTATACAATGGGCTACCTGTGCTATGCCCATTACGGATATCAAAACCCGAATTTACCGCTAAGCCACCGGGAGACAACCAAAAAGCTACATCTATAAATTGCATTCGCTTTTGCCAATATGATAACATATTAAACACACATTCACATTGATGTATATACTATCTACAATGAAGGTGGACAGAGACTTGCAGGCTGATATTCATTATTCAATTCATATTTGTATGTTTTATACGGATGGTATATAATCCTTCGTGCAAAATTAGAATTTACAGATAAACTATCTTAAAGTCTCTAACACTAATAACTTCTTTAATTAACTCATTTTTAAAGATTAGTGTAATCAATATTGCATCCTTATGGGTAAGTATAGTTCACACAAATGTAAAGTATATTTTTTCTCATAATTATCTTTGTTATTTTGTTTTGTTTTTAATTTAAAGAGAAGAAAAAAAAAAGATAATTTTACACTTAAATTTAACTTTGCGCTTCTATTTATGTGGTTGTATATTCATGAAAATTGGACGATTCTATTACTTTGACTCCAAACGAATTAGCAGCCTTCTCACGTGTGAGACCTCTTTAGGAGAGTAAATTGTATTAGATTTGAAATGTTTGTGGACTGTATCGGTCTGGATGAAGAAACGAACAATAATTCGGTTGTTCAACGTTTCGCAAGTACAACTGAACCAAACTTTGTTCTAATGCAAGATAATTCTGGCGTCATACTGTCAGAATTGTAATGGATTACTCTATATCAGAAATCTTGGAGATCACGGATTGGCCAGCAAGAAGTTCTAATTAAAATTTCTTGAATAGATCAAGCACCGCGTACGTCAACGCTTTAATCCACTTCTCGATGTCAGAGTCTGGCATTAAATTGACTGAAGAATGGGACAAGACCTCCATAACGATGTTCATAGATATGCTGCTCAGATATAGACGTTGTTAGATTTCAGGAGGAATACTCGTTACAAAACTAGCGGTTCGTTAACTGAATTCAGTGAGAAAATGATACACACACACACACACACACATATATATATTTATACCGTCGTTTGTGCTATGTTGGTTTCGAGAACAATTTTACCCTTAACCCTTTTTAACAATAGTTTACTCTACTAGTATTAATAAAACCTGAAAAAGAGACCGAAATGTTGGACAGCTATTGCTGGTATCCTAACTTCGTATTGAGTTGTTGTTGTTTTTTTTCGTTTTGTTGTATTATCTTATTTTTTATCCATAAATCCAAATGATTTGTTAGCAAGACTAATATTTAAACGTTTAACCCTAAACGGTGCACAGTTGGAAGCCAAAGTGCATACGCCATAACCTTTTACATACAGGATGACATTTAACGATGTCAGAGTTATCAATTATTCATTTTACCTTACATTTATGAAAACTTTGTGGTTGAGAAGAGCAAAAACGGGATATAATATACAGGTATAACAAATAAAATTGTACATATGCATTTTAGAAGTTCTTCAACTTATGCAAAAGCAATATGAAAATTGTAGGATTTAATCTTTCACATGAACATCACCTTACACTCCGACTTGTCAGAGTTTGAATCCGATTGACGTCATCAATTCACAGACATATTTTTAACACAAATACTTTTATAACACATCTGTTATTTTGTGAACAACAGACTTGTCCATTTTACTCAAAATTTGCCATATTTCATGTAGATAACTTAGCAAATTCGAATTATACTGCACCGACCACGTGCATATTTGGCCAAATTTTAACAGCGTTGACAGTCACAAGAAAAAATGATGTTGCTTTTTCGTCCGGAATTAGTATATTTGTTCAGTTGATAAACTCCTGACTCAGTGGAGTAAATAACAATTAAAATATATAAAGAGATAACTGAAATGAAGCCATTTATTATCAGGCAACCGTGCAAGTTCGACTTGCACTTGAAATATGTACAAGAAAATTGGCAACTACTTCTGTTTTGAGTTTTCTCTCAAATAGAACACCTTTATATCACCTTAAAATTGTATGAATCACCAATAACCATAAACTTTTATAGCTTAGCTTGCTTCTAAAAACATATAGTACTTTAGGAAAGATATCTAAGGGATGAAAACCCAGCTCATCTCACTTCTTAGTTCCTAAATGTGCATGTTTATAGACAGTGCTATGCTTCAAACCCTTTTCCATATTACTTTAGGCCAGTGGTCCTCAAACGTTTCAGACTCGGTACCACTTTTTGTTTTATTTTTTAAAATTGCAAACCCAGGCCTAATTGTTTTTAAAAAAGAGAAAAAATATTGTAACAAAATTTCATATTTTTAACACTTAGCCATTAATGTAAAGGATGCGGTTGTTTTTTCTGGCACGATTGAAGAATATATGGTACCATTTTTGTCAATTTTAAAGGAAGAAAATACTGGTGAGTCTATGTAAGTAGAGAGTGAGTCTATAAGTATAAGTGAGGATAATAGTATGTATATGTACATGGAAAACTCAGATAGGGCTTATTACAAATTTTATGAATTTTTAAGTTAATTATATCGTATACCACCGACATTAGCTCCACGTAGCACAGTTTGAGAATCCCTGGTTTAAAGTAATGCATTGTAAATATTCTCTTCAGAAAAGAATAAAAGGCTGTGCAAACAACATTTCAGTGAACATTTCTCTAAGACTTGATTTCGATTAAAAAAGTATTTCAGAAAGTATTTCTTTCCTTTGTTTTCAAAGCCATGAACAGTTATAAGAACCACAGTTCTGGTTAAATACTACGAGGAAGGTCTCGCTATCATGGTTTTGGTGAAATTATGAGGATGAGAGGAACCTCTTTCTTGTAAGGGAAGCTTGTAATATTTGTAAAATCTCGTGAGATCTCTACTTATAATTTCGAACGTTTCATCTTGACAGGCGTTTTCAGAACGTTTATTCCAAAGATGACAATATTAAGGACGGCATACGAAACCATGCAACTTTCCAGCATAATGAAAGTCATATGAAACCATAAAACATAGATAAAACAAACTCCACCGTGGGAAACCAAATGGAGTTTGCAAACTAAAAGGGAGCTCAAACTAAAAAAATTCTGACAAAAACCCACAGATAACTTCGTCGATATGTGAAGCCACATAACTCTCACAGAACCGTTTTTAAGCGTTTTCAGTTACCATTGCAAGGAAAAAAAGACAGATAGATGGATATTTTGGTAGAGATGTGTTTCAGCATAAAAAACAGTGAAAGTACTTAGCTGTTAAACGTTTCTCAATGTACGTAAACGTTTTATATATAGTATTGATGATTTATTATATAACCTTAAACGCGTGGAAGTGGATTGCACATTGAGAAAAAACTACAACTTAGAAACGGTCAGTCGCTTTGAGAAAATATTTCAATATATATATATATTTATAAGTATCTTAAACCAAAAGCTTAGGACAAAAAACATACATAAGGTAGGGAAAATGCACCAGTCTAGTTTATATAGCTAATGCATCGGTTTAAGAAATTTTGTAGTTTACTGATTTAACCAATCTGCACATGATATATTATACTCAGGATTTTTTTCCAATGTGTAATTGGGTTTATTATTAGTAAACATAATAGAGACTCTTAGAAATGCAATTCATCCCCGGTACATATTTTCCAAATAACGTACGGCATCCTTGCTTATTCAGTCATTGCTTAGCAACGTCATTAAACCATATGCCATTTTTACATGCAGATATTGCCTAGCAACTAACGTCTTTTGAGAGTGAGACATATTTTACACACACTCACACTTACTGTTACTATGAGACGATACATTCTTCGTAAAAATACACATAAAATGATTAGTTCTGATAAAAAAAAGTTTCGTATTAATCTTAACATAGCAAAGATTTTCGTACCAGCTGGAAAAAGACGTATAGCGTATATCTTAAACCTACATAAATCCCTAATTCTTTTGGACCAGTGAGTAGCAATAAAAAAGAAAATTACGAACAACAAGGGAAAATTTTCATAAATACTTTACGTAATATGACCACAGAATACTGCTTCCGAGACTAGTTGGTGCTTGTTAAATTTATAAGTCTGCGTTCGAATTCCTAGCAAAGTATCTATGGAAACTACCTTAGAATGTTTTTGTAGGTGATTAGTATTCCTTATAACACGTAGATATATTCTGATTGCTAGTGCAGAGGAAATACGCGTAACATAAGGTCACCTGCAAGCTTATCCTGTCACACTTCCTATAGTCTGTAGCTTTCCTTTGTATAAAAAAATTTCAAACATAGAGTTGATCAACATATTCAGTTATAAGAACATATTTCTAAACACTATGAGCTGACTGTGAGTACTATCTAATCGTGGTTCACAATTTTTAGAAACAAAAGTGCTGATTAAACAGTTGAATAAGGTTTCATGTACCAGTGAAACCTAAATTTGACTGGAATTTCTAAAATATAAGGTGAAGTTGCTTATTTTATCAGTATACTGAATCGTATGACAAAACCAATATATTAAAGTTGCAGAGTGCCTTGCGATAACGTTTCGGCAAACTCGTGTTGTAATTGTTTGTTTGTTGAGTTTCGCGCAAAGCTACATGAGAGCTGCTTGCACTCGCCGTTCCTAATTTGCCATTGATGATTTTGTTTGTTTTGTTTGAAGTTAAGCACAAAGCTACGCAATGGGCTATCTGTGCTCTGCCCACCACAGGTATCGAAACCCGGTTTCTAGCGTTCTAAGTCCGCAGACATATTGCTGTGCCACTGTGGGGCATTTGCCAATGATAGAGGGAAGGCAGCTAATCAATACCATCCACCGCCAACTCTTGAGCTACACTTGTCAAACCGAATACTAGGATTTGACCATCACTCTTATAACACACCCACGGTCCCAAAGTAAGGAGCGATATGTTGTTCTTTTTTATGGTAATAGGATTCGAGCTACGGATCCATTTGAGTGTGCTCAGTCAACTCGCTTTAGTATACACAACTTATATACTGAAGGCTTAATTAATGATAAACTTCAAAATGTTCACGTAATTTTTCGCTGACAAAGACTCCGTTTCTTTTTTCTATCCTTATAATGTTCGCGCATTAAAACTACTTTTATTTAAGATTTATACGACGAAAATGATGTGAATTCATTTTTTCTGGTAATCAGTTCTATATGACTTTTTTGTTTCTCCGGTTGCAGTTATGATATTTTATTAAGCTGTAAACGTAACATTCTATGGTTCTCATATGTAGAAATATTGCGCACGCGGCTCATATAAAGAGAGACGTATTAATGTTTATAAGATAAATACGAAAATCCAAATAGACAATGAAAGAATAATAACAACACTTCCATATTCTTATATTCTTTCTTGGCGAAAAAAAAGACTTAATATTTATTTATTTATTTCCAGGTATGAAATGTGAGGAAGTTTTATATAAAAATACTTATTTTGCGCGAGATTTTGTTTTGCCAGATATAACACTAATGGAAGCACGACTCTTCCTTTAGAAATGATATACTTTAAATGAAATGTTTCGTCTATAATAGGGTGAGGAAAACCATACTTTCAGTTCTCCGTAAAGCAATTGACAAAAATGGTATCTTACAAGGAATGAAATTTTTTAAGTTGTATAAAAGCAGCTAAAGACGTAAAAAATACTACACACGCGTAACTGTACAAGATTCGTTTTCAACAATAAGATCTTGCTTTGACTTGTCAGACGAAGGTTGGCCCTTTCTTAGAGCTCTGGAATCGAAGCTACCGACCTGGGCTCGAATCCGTGCGATACCACAACATATTAAGCTGTTGATGTGTTATAAGAATTACAATCAAACCCTTAAGCATGGGTGAATCGTAGGGTGCTAGTGTTTCAACATATTTTATTTGCTAAGCTCAGCAAGTCAAGCAGATACACTAACTTTGCCAGTACAATCATAACCTCAGGTGATACACGGCCTGTTCATATCATATACAATAAACTATGAAAAAATTACAATAAAATGGATATTCTTTTATAATTCAATAAGCAATAGTAAATGATTTAACAGTCATCCACGAGCTTACTGAAAAAATATCCGAATATAGGGTTATTATTGGTTACATTATTTTACGTCTGCGTAATGATGAGGGCATAAATCATACGATTTAAGAATTCTTATAACTTATTCAGTGTGGCGCTTAGTTTCTAAGCCTTTGGGAGATTCGGGTCTCATACACATGCATCACAAAAGTTCATAATAACACACATAGAAAACAACAATGTAGAAATATTATTGTATGTTTATCAACCTTTAAGAAGAACGTGTTGCATAAGACGTCCAGTAGTTATACTTCTTCAGTATAAGTTGCTGTCTTTTTTTTTTCTCTGGGTTTGACATCTCAGATCACGGTATGAATGTTTTTTTTAAGATAAAGTAATATATGTTCTGAAAAAGAACGATGAGAACATACGACCTGTGTCAGATTAAAAAAAAACAGTAATGTGGAGGATATTTTTTTCTCTAGTTGAAGAATCAGTATGTTTATCTATTTCGCGATCAAACAAAAACAAACACCCCGTTTGTCTTCATTATAAAGAAAACTTTCACTGTCTTAATGGATCTAAGTTTATAGAGGTTTTTATTTCTGAAACTTTAATGTAAAAGCTTTTTTTTAAAACAAAAAAGAGTGTTTCTCAATTTTCTTAAAATGTGGAACTTTTACGGAAAGTTACATTATTTCACATGAATGTATGATTTAACGGACATAAATGAGAACCTAATTTTGAAAATTTCACCTGCATATAAAACATATTTTCCAGCACTAATCGCCTTCTTTCCACCTTAACGGAGGTTGGGTGTAGACGAGTGGTTAGCGTGATCGAACTCTAAATCTAAGGGTTCATGGTTCGAGGTCTGCTGCAGCAAAAACGCACCCCGTATATTGAAGCCGTGACTACTCTATTCGGCCAGGCAAAAGTATCCCTAGAGAGGATGATTGCTATTGTTGACTAACAGTTGTGAAGCTTTCGGGCTCCCCAGTAGCTCAGCGATAAGTCTGAAGGCCCATAACGCTAAAAATTGGGTTTCGATACCTGTGGTGGGAACAACATAGATATTCCAATGTGTATAGCTTTGTGCTTAATAACACACAAAGATACAAAAAATGAAGCTTCAAGAGAAAATTCGAAAACAAACAAACTTACCCTGTATAGTGCGCACGTTGCAGAAAATATGTGATGGAAAAGTCTCAATATATAAAAGTCTCACAAATTATCTCTAATTTTTCTTACAACTGGTAATTTTCGTTGTGTTTCACGTCAATCCGACCACTTACGTTTGTACACGTCGAAACAAATTCTTAACGTTAATAGGAAGCTTCCATAAAGCAAACACAGGAACGGAGCTCCACGAATTTCGCTCTCAATTGCTCATTGATTTTACGAGAAACAAAACTTTAAAAGATACAAACCTAGCAAGCATATTACATTGTGTTTAGACAAAATCTATGAAACGCAGGCCTGTTTTCTATTATAGAATAATGGACTCGTCTGTTGATGTGTTTGCAGCACAGCACATTTAAATAATGTTAATTTGGTTATTAATGAGGTGCAATAGTTTTCCTACGCGTCGTTTCTATTGGTCACTTGTAAGCGTGCCAACCTGTGGATTCAAGGTTCACATCCCGTTGCCGCACTTTGGGGCCACGTGTGCACCATAAAAGTGATAGTCAAATTCCTCTATTCGATTACAGTAGCCCACGAGTTGGCGGTGGGTGTTGTTGACTAGTTATCTTTCTTCTAGTATATCACTTCAAAACGGTTAGCGCATTTAGCCATCGAGTCGCTTTGTGCAAAAATCAACGAATAACAAAAAGAAGTTTAAAATAAAGCCCGCCTTTCTGCACGTGCGATTCAATTGATTCTAAAGCGCTTTAACAACAACAACAACAACAAAATATAATAATATGTGTGTTTAGTAGAGCAGATATAAAACATGTTCATATTTCGGCTTTCTGTTTTCTCTCCTCCACTTGTCGTTTTTGTTTCTCCAAATGAGGTCCAGTTACCTTTTATTTCGCAGTGAAAAAAATTGTTTAAAACTGCGCCGTTGTTGGCCATTTCTATGTAACCATATAACTTAACCACCAAAATAATAAAGGAAAGAGGAAAAAAAAGAAACATAACATACTTAATTTGAGAAAACAACGAAAACATCTAAATCATTTTAGTACCCACAATCTACTGAACGAAACACATTTCGTTTATTTCGTCACTAACACCGAACTATAAGGTTCCTCAGATTATTGATCGTAGAAACTCGGGTTTCCTGGTACAAATAAAAGGAAACAAAATGGTGTCAGAAAGAAGTACTTCGTGGATTTATCCTTACTACAACAAAATGTCATTTCAATTTTGGGGCCAACTTTTCCTTTATCAACAGTAACGTGAAAAGGAAGGGACTAATACTGCAACTATTCACCCAAATCAATAAGTTCTCGTGTCTTTAACAGCATATGGGTAGTAATATTAAAATTCATGAGAACTGACACTTCATATTGAACCATAATATATGAGCAGGGAAGAAAAACGTGTGGTCAATACTACTACTTCTGTGAGAACAAAATATCAAGTTGAGTCTTTTTAAGTAATTGAGTCTCGTGCACATGGAGTTGAATATGAGGAACAGCGAAATTAGATTCGGAATAATCTTCGATAATTTTTCTTGGGCTGTCGACTACGTTCTTTAGTAACCAATGAGACTGTAAGCATATAGGATCTTTATAAAACTTATAGAAAGTAACGGTTTATATCAAAGTGTTTGCAATGTATAAAAATCACTAATACGATATATTCCATTTGAAGTAGTAACATATTTTAAAAAACGACATCAAAACACTTAGCTTTTACTGAACTTCATATATTGGGTTTGCTATTTACCCGTATCATTGCAACTTACTCACTGTAGATCAATTCAATGAACAGTATATCGTTTTAACTTTTAACCCTCACTATCGCAACTCACCGAGCAAAAACTCGCTGTAGATCAACTTAATCAACAGTATATCGCTTTAACTTTTAACCCTCGCTATCGCAATTCACCAAGTAAAAACTCACTTTAAATCAACTCAATGAACGGTACACAACGTTACCTTTAACGTTAGAAAGTAAAAAAAAATTACTGTGGATCATAGATGAAGATTATATTATGTTTACTGTTAATCCTCCCTTCGTAACTATCAATAGTAATAACTCTTTTATTTTGTATCAACTCAGTGACTAACATAATGAGCAACCTTCGTTATTGTATCCTGTGGGCTATCGACTCCCTTTAGGTTAACTTAGTTTAGATTATCTGGTGTTTATCGTGTTATTGTATCCTATGGACAACCAACTCCCTTTAGATTAACTTAGTTTAGAATATCTGGTATTTATCGTATTATTATCCTATGGACTACCACCTCCCTTTAGGTTAATTTAGTTTAGATTATCTGGTGTTTATCGTATTATTGTATCCTATGGGTATCTGGTGTTTATCGTATATTTTCGCAAGCGTAGTCAACAGAACAAGTTATTACGTGCAACAACAGTAGGTCTTCTATACAAATAAGCAATCCAATCTTAGCTGAGAGTTTGTCTATTTGTTGAATTCCGTGGGTTATCTATGCTAGTTGGCACTAATTTAGAAGTCATAGACTAGAGGGAATGGCAGCTAGTCAACACCACCAACTCTTGGGTTACTCTTTAACAACAAAAATGGGATTGACCGTCAAATTATAACGCCCCCACGACTGAAAGAGCGAGAATGTTCGATGAGGGATTTGAACCCGAGACACCCAAATTACGAGTCAAGCGTTTTAACCACCAGGCCATGCCACACTCTTTTGCTGAGATAAAATCCCATTTGTGGCGCTGATTCTTTGAAACTCTTGAATTTCAGCAACATCGTTCTTAACAGTTTAAATATACAACATAATGATCCTATTTGAAACTTATGAAATAGAGTTAAAGTTAACAATGTTGTAACATTGTTGGTTCTGGTCAAAAGTAAAGTCCACATCTTTAGTAGTAGGTCTAAACTTAAGGCCATCAAATTTGTTAATAGGTGTAGGGTCAAAGTCATGACCAAAATGGGCCGATTGCGGCCTAGTTGTTCGCCTTCTGTTACCACAAAATAAAAATGTAAAAAATGCGCTCCGTGGGGCCGTAAATGCATTATAAAAGTAACGGCCAAACCCTACTATTCGGCCAGACAAGAGTAGCCCAATTTAAAATTGTAGACGGATAGTACAGATAGCCCTTGAGTAGCTTTGTGCGAATATCCGAAAATAAACAAACGTAACTTAAGTGAAAGAAATACCAATATATAACCATATCCTAAACAGAAGCCCCCCAGTGGCACAGCAGCATGTCTGCGGACTTATACCGCTAGGAACAGGCAGAGCACAGATAACCCTTTGTGTAGCTTTGTACTTAATAACAAACAGAAAGTTCGCAAATTTTGTTGCTCATTCTGCATTTTCCCATTGAAAAAGTTTTAGGATTTGGTTTCACTCCTTGTAAAGCGTCATCTAACTATATGTGGAAATCTTATCATGTAACCAAAATATAAAACATGTGTTACATTAACACGTGTTCGATAAACTATATACCACATGAGATATTTATATATAAACACTTCAACAAAATATGGCTCGTGTAAGTCACATTACACACTTACACATACATATATATAAATATTATGACAAAGATCTAGAATGAATTTCTAAGCCTTTTATTTGGCTAAAGCCAAAATTATTTAACAGATGTGGAACAAGAACCTTTGTTTGTCATGACTTAAAGTAACAAGGTTACTACTATATGGCGAGTGATGGCGAGTAAAATTGACGACATCGCTAATAATTGCTGTATCTACAAACTATGCTCTAACAACTATATTCACAAAAAGACATATTTCCCCTGAAGGACAGTAAAGAAAATGGAACATAAACTATCGCTGTTCGTGAATTACGCTATCTTTGTGTTGGTTGACCAATGCCAAAATATAAAAATTTACATTCGCTTATCCCGTAGACAAAATTTCGAAGAGTTTGGTTATAAGTTAATTGATCTTATTAACTGGCTTTTTTTATCTTAATTGACTTTTTTCCCTTAAGGGGCGCCTCCAGTGACTCAGTGGAAAGTCTTCAGACTTATGGTGCTAAAATTCGGGTTTAGATACCCGTGATGGGCAGAGCACAGATAGCTTGTTGCGTAGCTTCGTGCTTAGCAACAATCAAATCAATGCATACTCATCAAAATACATTAACGATATGATTGCATTCATCACCCATATTTTAAATATGTACATACATTTTCTAACTTTGAATTGATTCTAAAACTTCCTCATATTTCTTGATATTTTATATTCCAATCTTTTTCCGTCAAACTTAAACTTTACAAGTTATTTCTTTCCGTATGGATGGAGGGGGTCCGTCTTATCAAGTACTTATATGTTTATTACATATGGGACAATCTTCTGATAATAATTACTTCTCTATAAATGGAATAATTGGGTAAGGTTTTTGTCTAAACCCTCAGGCCCTCTAACAGCAATTCTGTGTTTATCTTGTCCGCCCGGACCCCTTTAAATCGGCGGGTCCTGGGCAGATGTCCCCTTTGCCCTCCCTTGTCATTGGGTCTATGTAAAAGTGAAAAATACAATGATTTGATTAGCAAAGACGCTTTTGAATAAAACTGCCGTTTAAAATCAAAGTGATAGTACTAATAATCTGTTTCTTTAAACAGTGGACCGGTCGTAGCCAAATGTTTCTTGTAACATACTGTGAATCAAAAGATAGCTTGCGTCTTATTACAGCAAAAACACGCTTCGCACTTTGGAGCCATAGGTTCTCTATAAAAGTAATCTTCAAATCCCATTATTCGGTCAGACAAGAGTTGTCAAAAAGTTGGCGGCGAGTTTGTTAACTAGTCTTTTTCCCCTTGATTCAAAATTATATACACAAAGCTCTTGCGTAGATTGGTGGAAAAACTCTAAGATAAACAAACTTAAAAAAATCAGTTCTTACCGTATTAGATGTATTTTAAACTATTTTAATTTAAGAGTCGTTTCTGGTGTCATACGAGGTACGATATTTTTATGTTCCACCATGTAAGTGTAGACGTTGTTAACGTTTCTGATTCTAATGAAGATTAAAACTGTAATATTTGGCACCCGTGAATCTTAAAAGCATTAATTGAAACGATTTTTCCATCCGGTATCAAAAATAGATATTTTAAATACACAAACTTATATGTATAAAAAAGTTGAGTGTGTTATATTAGAACCTCATCGTGTCGTTACAGCTCATGTCGTTACGTCCGGTCATACTCTATCTGACAACCGTGCATTTTGACAAGAGCCCCGCAGCGTAGTTTAGATTTTAAAAGGGCTCCATCTTTAAAGCCCCTTGGTGGTTCAGCCGTAGGTCTACGGGCTTTTAATATACAAATTTGGCTTTGATACATGCGATTGATAGAGCATAGATAGCCTGTTGTGTAACTTTTCGCATAACAACAAAAGACAAACATTTGTACAACTGTATAATAAATATAATTAACTGTACCACAAGTGAATTTTTTCCTATTTCGAATTTATTTTAGTCAAGAACATTATCGATTCAAGACCTTTTATACTGTTACGTCCATAGAACAATCAGTTAATAACAATAAAAGAGTATTAACTGTTTAAGAAAACACAAATATATGCTGGTCTAGTGACAGTGTTTTTTGTTGTTGTTATTTATACTGCTTTAAGTCGTAATTTGGCAATTAATAATATTTTTCGACTGTAATTTTGATTAATTTAAGCAAGTTCTTGTGTGTGTTATTAAGCACTAAGCTACACAAAGGGCTATTTGTGCTATACCCACCCCAGGTATCGAAACCCGATTTCTGGTGGTATAAGTCTGCAGGCATACCACAGTGCCACTGGAGGGGAGGGGTATGATTTAAGTAAGTTAATAAACTGCTGATAACGCAATCACATTTAAGAATAGTCAGTTATTATCATAAAATTTAATAAAATAAGAACATTTAAAGACAAGAGGCCCTGTTTGTGTGGTAAAACACCCAACTTTAGTTTATACGTCAGTCCTGTTTGTGTGGTATAACACCCAACTTTAATATATACCTCAGTCCTGTTTGTGTGGTATAACACACAACTTCAATTTATACCTCAGTCCTGTTTGTGTGGTATAACACACAACTTTAGTATATACCTCAGTCCTGTTTGTGTGGTATAAAACCCAACTTTAATTTATATATCAGTCCTGTTTGTGTGGTATAAAACCCAACTTTAATTTATACCTCAGTCCTGTTTGTGTGGTATAACACACAACTTTAGTATATACCTCAGTCCTGTTTGTGTGGTATAACACACAACTTTAGTATATACCTCAATCCTGTTTGTGTGGTATAAAACCCAACTTTAATTTATATATCAGTCCTGTTTGGGTGGTATAGCACACAACTTTAATTTATACCTCAGTCCTGTTTGTCAACATAGAAGACATGAATAGAAATCAAGTGACATTACTGTTACCATTTTCGAACACAGGTAGCCCATTATGTAGCTTTGTGTTTGACAAAAAACAAAGGAACAAAAAGATCCGTTATCGTAAAATATATTTTTAAATTAATGTACTATATTTTCAACGAACTCGGCAGTGTAGTTAGGATTTCATCAATCTATACCTCCCCCTGATATCTTTGTGATAAGTTTGGGGCTTTTAATATTAAAATCTGGATTCGATAGCCATTGAAAACTCAGTTAATACAGCCAATACGATAACTTTGTGCATAAAAACAAAGCAACAAATAAACAAGTTGTTACTTAACTTTACAGCTGGTAGGTAAACATAAATAATATCCAATTACAGCGATACCTAGTTAGTATTATTTTGTTATATCTTTTTTTTTTCATTTGATCACGTGAAATGAAACTCCACAAACACTCTCCACACCCTCGTGAAGTTTCATCTAGCGGACATTTCTTTACTCTTTGTTTGATGCTTTGATCAATTATTCTTCAGCCTACAACACCTTTTATGTATATTTTCAAGTTATTTTAATGTGCTGATCTTCAAACGAAAGACAATAAATAAAATCATGACAGTAAACAAATTATGTAAATAAGCACAATTTTTTTAAGGATATTGAGCACGTTATGCTAAAAAAAAAGAATTTTGAATATATAAATCAACATGTCACGGGCCTGCCACAGCCAATATAAAGTCGCGGTGGAAGGGAATGTATCATAGCTATATATTGACATTGTTCGGCGTTTAGTAGGTAGTAGTGACACGGAACTTGGTCACTTTTTAGAAGGAGTTTATAGTAGACCTTTCCGACGTAAAATAGTCATATATTCAGATCAGTAATTTAGAATTTTCTTAGAGGAGAATATCTCTTGTTCTTAATGGCATTGGAAAACAAAGGAGTATGGATCAACTTAGTGTCCCAAGACCATCCAAAAAGATACCTGCAACAGGTCTTACCCCAGCCATGATAAGCAAAGTACGGCATAATGTAACAGCTGAGAATCCGCAAACACAAAGGTCAGTAGCAAAAACCAAAAAAAAGTCGCCCAGGTAGCAATACACAACATAATCAAGAAGGATCTCCTTCTGGAAAAGCGACAAAAGTCACGTGTACGCAAGTTACTTCCAAAACAAATCCATTCAAACATTGTATACCTCATGCAACTGGAGAACGAAACGGGTATTCATTATATTTTTTACGAAAACATACCGATCACGTTGCCTATGGATTTCTGTGTGATCGGACTGTTAAAGCCCTAGCTGAGAAACCGTCGTTCTTCTATACTAGATGAACCGTGGAAACAACGCAATGAGGAGAGTGTGGTGTGGACATGACAGCCTTACGATGAAACCGTTTGCAATGGAAACTAAGCTGTGGAGCTCTTTTCAAGATGCACAGTCGTCTGATATAGCATCACTGGACGTTGCGACATGGACTATAATGACGTAGTGAGATTCCAAAATCTTTAAGATATAACGCATTCAATCTCTTATAACATTCGAATGGGATAGCTCGTCCCATATTGCTGGTTGTAGAGATATAACCTTCAAATAGGGTGGCTCGTCCCATACTGATGGTTTTAGTGAAATCTGATGTTTGAGTACTATATATGTATGGAGCGAAACTGTACAGTTAAACTCTTTTAGCATAACTTAGTTATAAAAGCCATATTACTAAAACATCTTTATAAAATAACATGACTGCGCAAAAACATTTCTTCAGCGCTTTTTCATTGATTTGTGTGTGTGTTGTAAATAACGTTTGCTCTGTTTTAGCCATCACCTACCAAATAAAAAGACAGCTATCAGATTTAAATGGTAAAGAAAATGTGATGTTTACCAAAGAGTAATAACATCCGTGCTCCAAACATAGCTTGTTTTTTTAGCACTTTATATGTATTCATATAATGTAAGGTTATTAAGTACGAGCTAAAATATCAAAGTTTAAGAGGTAGAATTTTTATAGACATTTTATGTATACTCCTTTTCTACAACCTACGGTTTTTTCGTCTCTATAGGACGTATAATGTACATTTGTATTTCCCTTTCAGCTTAGTGTTACTGGATATTAATATACTTTATATGGTTTTGTTTCAAAGTCGTGAATTCAGTATCAGATACTGATTATTAGGTTTTGATCTAAAGTACTTTACTCAAAGGCCTGGCATGTCTTCATGTTTGGGGCGCTCGACTGGCAGTCTGAGGGTTGTGGATTCAAAGCTCAGTCACCGAACATGCTCGCACTTTCTGCCGTGGGACCGTTATTATGTGACGGTTCATCCCACTATTCGTTGTTGAAAGAGTGGCAGAAGAGTTGGTGGTGGGTAGTGATAAGGAGCTGCCTTCCCTCTAGTCTATCACTGCTAAATTAGGAACGGCTAGCGCAGATAGCCATCGTGTAACTTTGCCCGAAATTCAAACCAAACCAAACTTTACTCACCGGTTACCACTAATAAATTATGATGTTTCTGATAATTTAATAACACGTTACTATATCGTCATACTTAATTATTCGGCGGACTGCCTTCTGTAATTCCAAAGGTTTTTGTGAAGAAAATCAAACTTCACAAGTAAATTATCAGATATTGATGATTATCTTTCGAAATTATCAATACAAGTTTACCCTAAATAAAAAAATAATTAAAACTCAATGTTCATTGTTAGAACCAATTGTTTAAAAAATATTTTCCAATTTTTTATTAGTACTTGTCTATTATTTTAATGAAGATTGCTGGTTTTCAAAACAAGGTAATCTCAGTGATACGTAATAAAACAAAGAAAATAATATTTTTGCACTTTAAAGTAAATTTACAGTTTAAACGCCGAAAGCTGGCGAAGCATTAGAAACCAATATCTGCAGTTTACTTGATTTTTACCATAAATTTTAGGCCTTTCTAAAAATAAGTTAATAACACACTGCAGAAAACGTGCTTTAGGTTGACTCTGGAATGATTTCCTTCGTTTGATTTGAGATGTTCTTTGATTCAAACCGCTAGGTGGCACACTTTCTATCAATGAGTAAAACACTACAGCAAGTTGTCTAACAACATGTTAATACACAATATTAGGCTATCTAAGTTAAGATACTACAAACACTAACATGTTAAGAATATGTTTTGTTTTTACTATAACCTAAGGATAACTTTTAAAACGTGCTTCAAATGATAAATAATTCATCAGGCTAGAAGATGATGAAACTTATTTTCTGAAAATAATTTTGTTCAAAATTATCTTTATGTTTCCAAAATATTGTTTCAGCTCTCTTTCTTTTATATTTTTTGTGGAGAGTTTGAACAGAATTGCCTCGGTGAACAGTTGTAAAATTTAAACTTTAGTGGGGTTGAAATAAGTACGATATTCTAAATAACAGTGCTTTATTCTTCTAAGTACGTTCACGCCTTATTCTATAACAATTAGCCTAGAAATTATGTTGTTAACAAGTGTAAAAATCTTCTCCAAGAGAAAGCTTTGCAATTACAACAACAGAGGGCGCTATAGTTAAAATGGATGGCACTGCGTGGCATGTGTTTTTGGCAGATTTTGATATATATATATAAGGATATATAATGTTAACTGAAACTATTAACTGAAATGAAATATATGACTACAATCTCGTAAACATATAAGATCGCTGCTTAGTGGTTCAATGAAATTATTTGGTTGTGATGATAACTATATCTGCGTCTGACCTTTCTATATTTCTTAGAAGAAGACAAACATCTCCATGTTTCGTTTCCTCGTGCGTTTTCTAGCATTCTGAAAACTGCCGAAATTTCCTATTGATTGCTGCTTTGGGCTTGACTAAAGCTGCTACAAACGCGTGCCAAACGTTGTTGCTCATTGGCTCTTCACTACCGTTCTTCTCACAACTCCCGGATGTCATACAAAATCGGTTCTCTTACGTCCTGAGTGTATTGGCTGCCTGCTGTGCACAGTCATTCAGAGTCTTGTAAAGCTTAAAGCCTGGTACTACGTCTTTCCTGCCTTGGAAATTCCTAACATCTTTCACTACACTATGGTAAGTATCCGAATTTTCTCATCATCCTTATCATCTTCAGGAAACTGATAAAGAATGGCCAATAAGCTCGAAAGGATATACTAGTAGGATGATTAACTATATAGAAAAATGGTATTCAGTTGAAAAAATGTATCATTCAACAAGTGACGCAGGTTGCCGTGTATTCTTGAACGACGGTCGGTTAATGACACTTTTGATCAAATGTTCATCTATCAGGGTTTTTTCGTGCTTTTTTAAGTTGCGATTTTTAGCTGAAATCATGGTTAGAGAAAATAGATTTAGTTTTTCTTTGTGATTATTCTTACTTTACAGATTTCAGAGTATTACCATCTAGTAGTTGGTTACTGTTGCTAGGCAATTTAACATCGTGTTTCAAATAAAACTTTCTTTAATATACTTCACTTGTCGTATTATCTGAGTTTATCTTTAAATCATTTTCATTTAATGATTTTAAAAATAGGTTCGGTATCATATTTGGACTCAGCATTATGGCGGAATAACCTTAGTTAGGATGTAAACATTCTATCATAACGAACTAACCTAATAAGTTGGTGAAATTTCCTGGTAAAAAGCAAAGAACCATTCCATTCCATAACACTACAAGAAAGTTCTATTACAGTTATCATTTAGTTTTCCCAGTTAAACAATTTTTAAAACGTGAACTTGAAAATTACTTTTTTTTTTCAGTTAATTTAATAAAATGACAATTACTTCAAATACTGTCTTTGGGTACAGAATGTATGCTTGTGCAATTTACAATGTAAAAAATACACTCGCAAAAGTACGCTCTGAAATTTCTATTGCACAGAGGGCGCTGTAGTAGGTGTTTATGTTACTTAGAGCAAGACTGATTATTCAGAAACGCCTACTATATTTTTTCATTTACTACTATTTCGTGTAATTTTCCAATATTGACAGTCGGTTATACATTTTTTTATTTACTGTACACAAAACGCTAAGCAAAAGTTTAGAAGGACGTTTTATAAACTATACAGACATAATATTATCTCACTGAAATTTTCTGAAGAATGATAACTTGTTTGTGAGAAGTCCATTCCAATATTCCTTAACATTTTTATTCATTAACTGCTGGCATCAGTGGCGTGTTTCATAACATAACGATTTTGTGAAAAGAAATGCTCTACAGCCGTTGACAAATACACAGCTGCTATAAGATGATGTACCTGATTTTATAGGACATTATCACGTGATAACCACAACTTATAACAACATACAATAAAGATAGCATTACATATACAGTTTCAATCATAGGACTTATACTGTCTGCTTATAAACGTAACACGCAACATTTCAAAACGTATAAGTGATTTGGATTGTCAGAGGAAGAGTGAGGGTTAGTTGTGATAGACTAGATTATGCTTCATACATATTTTCTTGTTGAATGTATATGTAAAAATTAAACTTAATAAGTTCTCATACCATTATTTTAATTTGTGAGAACACGTCTTTTCCATTCAAAATAAGCTTCTATTCACGTATGCATGCACTTCGTTATCAAACGCCGTCTGAAACTAACAAAGTTTTGGGTAGTAAATGCACAAACTTATGTCATGAAGTAAATCATGACAGTACTGTTTGGAATTAGTAACGATATAGAATTTAGCTCGGTCATAGCTAAAAAACTATTTTAAGCTATGACATATACTTTAACGACAGAAACGAAATTTCCAAATTGTAAATTCCATGAACGCCCTCTTTAACTTGATTTTCTAGTGAATTTGATTGTTTTTTTGTTGTTAAATACAAAGCTACACAATGAGGTATCGTTGCTGCGCCCATCGCGGGGATCGAACCCCGCAATTTTGGCGTTATAATTTCTCAAGATTACTGCATAGTCCCTGTGAGAGACTGTTCAATATTCAGACGCTTTGTTCATTTTGCACAATGATGGATGCTTCTGAACAGTTTTGCTTTCTAGTTTAAAGTTTTAGAAATAGCATAACCGTCTCCCAGTAGCACAGCGGTATGTTCGCGGACTTACAACGCTAGAAACCGGGTTTCGATACCCGTGGTGGGCGGAGCATAGATAGCCCATTGTTTATCTTTGTGCTTAATTACAACCAACCAATTGTTATTTTGATATATTCTCTATTAGATTACTCTCGTGTGAAATGTTTACCATCAGTAATATATTGTTTGTTTGAACCAACAAGTGAAAGAACTATGCGTATTCTGATATTGTATGATTTAGGTTACAGAGAGCGTTTTGTTTTGTTTTTTTCAAGATATTCATGCAAAGCTACACAAGAGCCATTTTACGCTCGGCGTCCCTATTTTTTCCTAATTTTGAACTGATAGATTAGAGGGAGAGAATCTCTTGGGGTGCTCTAGCTTAGTGGGATTTCAACATTACCGCATAATGCACCCACTGCTCCTGAGTGTGGATCATGCGGCAATGTGACGCGAACATTGGATTCTCGGATCCACAGTCCGACACGCTTAACATTAGACCAAACCTGACCTAGGTTGCGTACATATGCATTTTTAAAATGTTAATTCATACATAAGACTTAAAAGTATAAGAGTTCTTCGAGTATTTCGAAATTAAAATGCTGTGGGCAACAAAATATTTAGAAATTGCACTCTGATTATCAGTTCTGGAAACCACAAACCCTATAACTCCACTGTTGTTAAAAAGTATTTAAAATTCCTTTCCTTGAACATTTTCTTAACAGAACATTAATGGAAAATCGCCTGTTTCCTAGTCCTGTGAATACCTTGTGCTTGCTTTATCTAAATAGATAAATCTTTACATATGTTGCATTGTAATTACCTGAGACACTCGATTGCTGTATTCTGACTGGAATACCAACTTGGATTACAAGGAGGAGAGCTCCAACTCTTTAAAAATCCGAATTTAGTTACTAGAAGCAAACAAGCAAGTTATAATACACATATTTTACCAAAAACTGAAAATGATAACGATTAAATACAGTTTATTAGTTACGTGCACATGTCGTGGGTCATTTGTGAGAGTAGACGGCTGTTTCGGCGCCTCTAACAGGAAATATCCCATTCCATCTTCAGATGTGGTCATTTGTCGATTGGCCATTTTGGTGATCGTATCATATTTGTTTTTTGTTTCCATGTGATTGTGTGGTAATGTTACTTGCTGGTGACAAACAGAAGTTTTCGAAGGAAGTACGATTATCAGAGCTTTCAAATGTTGGAAAGAGTTTTCACAACATTGCACAACTGGTCTGAAGACTAGACAAAGACTTATAAATTTAATCATGCCACCTTAGTTACCGCTAATTACGCAACGTGGTTGTTAGGGATTACTGTTCCTCTAACCATCAGCTCAATGTGGACTATAGGACAGGAAACGGCGAAACGATCTAGGAGCACAGCTCGTTTCGATTTTTGTGGAGATCACTAGAAATTGCAACTTTGTATTTAGGCATTTTATTCTTCGCGTCGTTAACAATGATTGGGTGTTTTTGATTAGATAACTATAACTTTTTGATGCAGTTCTGTTAAATACGCCCATTTTGGTGTTGGTTCAATTATAGTGTGTATCAGAATGAATCGAAATACAGATCTTATGTTATGGTACAATATCAATATGAACTGAATAACATATCTTATGTTATGGAAACGACATCAGTATGAATCGAAGCACAGACACTATTATATGTTCTGCCATCAGTATGAATTGTAGTATAGATATTATACCATGAAATAGTATCAGTGAATGATGCATAATAATAGTCAATATCACACTGCCAGGATTATGATGGAGTACCTTAAAGAATAAACGACAGGGGTCATGGATTGTCCAGTTAGAAGTCGTGATCTTGACGCCGTTTACGTTAGCTCCTTAGCCATTCATAAGACACTAAAAGCTTGGTGTTGTAAAAATTGAGAAATGGGGCAGGATCTTTATCACGTACCTTGTAACTGGCACATAAGTATATCCGCAAGTCCAGAGAATCTATCAGTACAAGTGCACTCTTCATCCATCTTGTTTTTTGTTTCAGACAAGTAGACTTAGTCTGAATTCAATTTGAAAATATGTCGCTAATAGCACTGGAGGGAACGTTTAAACCCTCAAATTCAAATATTGATTCATAGACCGTATTCAGTGAATAAATGATGCTTCTAAAGTGTTCTCTGATTTCAGCTCTGTTGTTCATTGAGTTGAAAAATAGTTCAACTGTCAGTCTCGTTACTTTAACGTTGAATAATCGCTAGATATAAATACTACAGGCACGAGCAAGAAAATAAAATACAATAAAGATATAGCAGTGTAATAAGATGATGTTTGTTGAAACACAGGTTCGGCCATTGATAACTGTTTTAACAGTGAAGGTGTTACTTTCAGTTTATACCGTAGTAAACTTCTGAAACGTCTAAAAATTATTATTCTATAATTTGTACTTTTTTATAATAATCAATTATCCAAATCAATCTATGAACAGGAACACAAAAACCTCAGAAAGTACACGAAAATCATGTCATACATTAATGCCACGAATGTAAAATATTTCTCACGCAATGCATATCTCTTATAGGTTGTAAATAGGTTCGTCTTTTACTGATCCGTATTTATATTTTTTCTTAGCGCAGAACTTGTAATATACTACTTCTTTCAAATACATAGAGCAACAGGCACAGAAATACTGATCTATATTTATATTGTCTTTCTTAAAACAGTATTTGTTATATGCCATTTCTTTGAAGAAAAAAAACACAGCAACAGGCACAGAAATACTGATCCGTATTTATATATTTTATTAACACAGAACTTCTTAGATACTATTTCTTTCAAACACATAGCAACAGGCACAGCAATACTGATCCGTATTTATATTTTTTAATAGCACAGAACTTGTTATATACTATTTCTTTCAAATACATAGAGCAACAGACACAGAAATATTGATCCGTATTTATATATATTTTCTTAACACAGAACTTGTTAGATACTATTTCTCTCAAACACATAGAGGAACAGGCACAGAAATATCGATTCGTATTTATATTTTTTCTTAGCACAAACTTTTGACATACTATTTCTTTGAAAAACACATAGCAACAGGCACAGAAATACTAACCCGTATTTATACTTTCTATCAGCACAGACCTTGTTAGATACTATTTCTTTCAAATACTTAGAGCAACAGGCACAGAAATACTCATTCGTATTTACATTTTTTATTAACACAGAACTTGTTATATACATAGAACAACAGACACACAAATACTGATCCGTATTTATATTTTTTATTAACACAGAACCTGTTATATATGTATATATATATATACTATTTCTTTCAAATACATAGAGCAACAGGTACAGAAATACTCATTTGTATTTATATTTTTTATTAACATAGAACTCGGTATATACATAGAGCAACAGACACACAAATACTGATCCGTATTTATATATTTCTTAACACAGAACTTGTTTGATACTATTTCTTTCAAACACATAGAGGAACAGGCACAGAAATACTGATCAGTATTTATATATTTCTTAACACAGAACTTGTTTGATACTATTTCTTTCAAATATATAGAACAACAGACACATAAATACTGATCCGTATTTATACATTTCTTAACACAGAACTTGTTTGATACTATTTCTTTCAAACACATAGAGGAACAGGCACAGAAATACTAATCCGTATCTATATTTTTTATTAGCACAGACCTTGTTAGCTACTATTTCTTTCAAATATATAGAACAACAGGCACAGAAATACTGATCTGTATTTATATTTTTTCTTAGCACAAAACTTGTGACATACTATTTCTTTGAAAAACACATAGCAACAGGCACAGAAATACTAGTCCGTATTTATATTTTTTATTAGCACAGACCTTGTTAGCTACTATTTCTTTCAAATACCTAGAGCAACAGGCACAGAAATACTCATTCGTATTTATATTTTTTCATTAACACAAAACTTGTTATATATACCATTTCTTTGAAAAACACCCAGCAACAGGCACAGAAATACTGATCAGTATTTATATTTTTTAATTAATACAGAACCTGTTATATATATATATTATTTCTTTCACATACATAGAGCAACAGGCACATAAATACTCATTTGTATTTATATTTTTTATTAACACAGAACTCGGTATATACTTAAAGCAACAGACATATAAATACTGATCCGTATTTATATTTTTTCTTAACACAGAACTTGTTATATATGCTATTTCTTTTAAATACACAGAGCAACAGGCACAGAAATACTTCTTTGTATTTATATTTTTTATTAACACAGAATTTGTTATGTATACTGTTTCTCTTAAATACATAGAGCAACAGGCACAGAAATACTCATCCCTATTTATATTTTTAGTAACACAGAACTTGGTATATATATATACTATTTCCTTCAAATACATAGAACAACAGACACAGAAATACTGATCCGAATTTATATTCTTTATTAACACAGAACTTGTTTTATGCTATTCCTTTCAAATATATAGAGCAACAGGCACAGAAATACTGATCCATATTTATATTTTTTCTTCGCACAGAACTTGTGATATATTATTCCTTTCAAATACATAGACCAACAGGCACAGAAATATTTAATCGTATTTTTATTTTTTAGTAAAACAGAACTTGTTAAATATACTATTTCTTGCAAATAGATAGAGCAACAGGCAAAGAAATACTTAATCGTATTTATATTTTTATTAACACAGAACTTGTTATATATATACTATTTCTTTTAAATACATAGAGCAAAAGGCACAGAAATACTCTCCCGCATTTATATTTTTTCTTAACACAGATGCCACCTAGTGGCACAGCGGTATGTCTGCGGACTTACAACAATAGCAACCGGGTTTCGATACCCGTGGTGGGCAGAGCACAGCGAGCCGTGGTGAAGCTTTGTGCATAATTAAAAACAAACAAACGAACTTAACACATAACTTGTTATATACTATTTCTGTCAAATGCATAGAGCAACAGGCACAGAAATACTGATCCCTATTTATATTTTTTATTAACACAGAACTTGTTACATACTATTTCTTTCAAATACATAGAGCAACAGACATACTGATCCGTATTTATATTTTTTATTAACACAGAACTTGTTATATATACTATTTCTTTGAAATACATAGAGGAAAAGGCACAGAAATATTAACATATGTTAACATAGTTGTTCTTACTGTTTATTTTATTGATGCTTTGGAGGAGATTAGATAAATGTATAAACTCTGAGTTTTAAACGTTTTTTCTGTTTCAATGTGTGTGTTTAGAAAAACAGTGATAAATCAGCTATAATGAAAACAACTACATACTAAGTCCATTTGGAAATTCTTCACTAATTAAACTAACACAACAAGAATTCTCCAATTGGACATTGCCCGTATCTTCATTATCTGAATCAATATGGTCAGATATATTTCCTTTCATACCAATTCGTTCAAAGTAAGAAAAGTTAAAATAAAGATAAACAGACAGATAAAGTTTCTATAATTTATCATGACCAACGACCGTGTTGACATACATATGTGTTATTAACTTATTATTGATTGAACTTAAGTTAATAAATCTAGTTTGGTATTACCTGTTCGAATTATTAATTGATATATAGGTTTCTAATCGGTTTAGTATTGATTATTATCTTGTTAATAGATTAGGTTTGGTAATAAATAAGAAAAACCCTTCCCAATTTCATTTTAGTTCAGTTTCTGGTGTCTGTTTGTCTGTTTGTTTGTTTGTAATTAAGCACAAAGCTACACAATGGGCTATCTGTGCTCTGCCCAACACGGGTATCGAAACTCGGACTCTAGCGTTGTAAATACGCAGACATACCGCTGTGCCACTGGGGGGGGGGCTTTCAAATGTCAGTGGTAAATTTATGTTTCGTTGCACCATACATCTCTTGTCCTTACTGAGATAACAGTAAATCTAAAATTTTAGCAATGTTTTACTTACTGTTGCTAATTTACTTCAGTTTCTAAGAAACTGGATAGGCAGACTTAATTTTTCAGTCAAAACTCTATTACTTTTGTGGCAATGTAATATCCAACGTGTCAGTATAGTTTTGAATTAACTATGTTTGTCACCCTAACCCATTTATAAAAATCTTAACGGTTGTAACTGATCTCTTAAGCAGTGTATTTTAAAGATTTCAAACATTCTATTGTAAAGTTCTGTGTCTATTGTTATTAAATTTTGCACTGTTTTAATCTATTTCCAGAAAATATTTGCTAGTTCGTTAAACAATTTCACAATCCCGTGATAACAATATAAAAATATTCACAATCCCGTGATAACAATATAAAAATATTCCCATTTTGTAAATTTTGGAATTGAAATTTCAGTAACAATAGAAAAAAAAATCTGCAAAGATTCTCACAATAACTCTCAGAGACAATGTCCACCAATGTCAAACGTTTATTTTCGATTACCTCATCACCCGACAATAACAAAGTTATTTATATAAATTTACCAATTACTTACTTTTCAAAACTATTCTGTTTTTACTAAATTGGGTCGAATATAAACTAACGTTCATGAACGTCGTAATAAGTTATAGTTATTATTGTTTTGAGTGACAGATTAGCAATACTTCCGACTGTAATATTCTTATGCAGCTCCCTCGTAAATTAGACATAGTTGCATACTAAACAGACTGTCAGACAGAAATTTATGCATGCTTATAGCGAAAGCTCAGGACGCTAGCTTGACAGGAATAATAAATTAGGAGTATTAACGTACACAAAAACTAGCGTGCAATGAAAACCACCATTACAATACTTTTAGTTACTAACTAAAAAAAAGTATTTAAAAATGTTTCTTAGCAGAAGTGCCTAAGTCAGTCATTTATCCTTTTAGCGAATAAAAATCCATAAATATTATCTTTAATGCAGGAAGTAATCATTATAATGCAACAAACGTCGATCGAGTTGTTCAGTCTTATATTCTCAACTATAGCTGATTCTGAGGTAACAGAATGCATGCATTCCCCGAATAATAATAAAAAAAGTTTAAACTAAAATTTCAAACTTCTATTTTATAGATTAATGAAAACATACAAACACGAGTGTTCTTTGGAGAAGTGGCATAATGTTTGAAAAGATGCCAAAAAATAAGTTTAAAATGTATACTTGAAAAACTTTAAAAGAGCCCTTCGTTGGAATATGAAATATTAACATTAGGAATTTTGACGCAGCATTAGGTATACTAACAAACTTTATCTGAGACTTGCATAATATCATATTGTAATCAGAAATCAAGAGCTACAACTTAGAAACATCTATTTGTAATGAGATATTTTTTCATGGCGGATGGTCAAATTAATCGCCATATTGTGTGCTACAGGAAGACAAACTGTTATCGCTTTTGACATTTATATTGGGCCTGGCATGGACTGGTGATTAGGGCGCTTGATTCGCAATCTGCGGGTCATGGATCGGAATACCCGTTACACCGAACATGTTCGCCCTTTCAGCCTTGGGGGCGTTATAATGGAACGGTCAATCCCACTATTCGTCGGTAAAAGAGTAGCTCAAGAGTTGGATGTGGGTGGTGTTGACTAGCTATCTAACGCTGCTAAATTAGGGACAGCTAGAGCAAATAACCCTCGTGTAGCTTTGTTCGAAATTTTAAACATACTGATATTTACGTTTTTAATGTTTTAGAAGATACCCATTGTGTATCAACAGATTTCAAACACTTCCTTTCCCAAATGTGGAAATATATTGTTGTTAACGTCTGATAATCATATTAGTTTATGATGTCAACTTCAGGGTTATTACAGAAAGTTAGGTTGTTTGTGAAACTTGTTAGGTTAGAACCAATATTTTTCGTGTGACAGGAAAGACGTTGAAAGTTTGCGAAGAGGGATTTCGCTAAATCATACTATTGGTATGTACATCATGAATTCAAGCAACATGAAACGTATTTTAGAAACAAAACACAATGTTATTAGTAAGATACAAATATCAGAAAATGGTTGTTCTTCGAATCAAGAAAAATTGGTGTTGAGCCCGTAGTTGGTGAAACCAACAGAGTTTTCAAACCCTGTCAATAAGTTGCATACTACTTCAGTAAAGCAATATATTTGTCAAATTCTACTTTTATGTGGGTCTTGAGGCCTTTTGCAAAAGAAAAATGTATTTTTTATTTTATTTTGACGAAGTACTTCGATTTCTGGAATGAACAAACACTATATGTTTCAAAAAAGTCCCTTCAGCTCTTGGTACGGACAGCACCGTGGCAAGAGTTAGTCAAGATTTACCACTGAAATCTTAACTATTACAAAGTTAGAGCTTTGTAGCACTAAAAATACCAAAACGGAAATCGTTTCTTAGATTATAAGTGTGAGAGAAGATTAGCAAACCTTACAAAAATTTCTTATTAATTTCATTCGAATCAGTGAATTGTTTAATGTTCATTCAGAAGTTTTAACTTAATCATATAAGGCTTTTAAGTGACTAGTTTTCAGCTGTCTTAAACGTCTCCATGAAACGAAATGTTAAATATTATAATTTACTCAACATGCGTAACTTTTCAACGCTTTTCGAATTATTGGGCTAATATTTTGTTTAACATATCTTAGAGAGCTACCTTTATAGTTCTGTTTTATTATTGGGCTACACGCTAATGCCCTATTTACATGTTCCTATTTATTTGATGTTTTATACGCCTAAATAGGGGCCTGAGCCAGAGACATCAATGTTATAAACTGGAGTTGGATGGCAATTTCGTTCGAGGAGTGTTTGCAATAATACTTCATTGGGTTCTAAACATAGGGATAACGTAAATATAATATGTGTACTAGCTATGAAAATACAGAGTGCACAGTGACTGATTCCTTCATCAATTCAATGCTTTAACAGTCTGCACTTTGGAGTATCAGTGCTTTAACAGTCTGTACCTTGGAGTATCAGTGTTTTAACAGTCTGCACTTTGGAGTAGCATAGGAAAGATATTTTCAATACAAATTTAGAAATGTTGAAATAATACAAATGATTTTAAAATACACCATAGAAAAAGATAGTGCCCCAAAGTTAATTTGCTAGAAGACTAACGTTCAAGCAACTACCTATCTCTATCCACTCTTAGTATTTAGCACTCTTAGCACCCTGATTAACACTTCTTAAGAAGTTTTGACAACCATTCATTCGCCATTCATAATCCTCTCAGAAATAACAATATTTCGTAAATGTCAGTAATCATATGCAGTATAAATAATGACAAGTATCTGTTAACTATTGAAAAAAGAAAAATAAACGACCGAAAACCTGAACAGTAAGGCTGAAAGAGGGTGTACTTTCTGAAAACGTTAAATTATTGGGCTTGGTTTAACAAAAAATGACCTAGTCTCGGAATTTTATAAGCCTTTACACTACCAGTTATGCTTCCTCAATTTCGCATGGATCTTCTGAAGGAAGGTGTACTTTCTGAAAACGGTAACTTATTGGGCTTGGTTTAACTTTTTCAAAACTAGTTTATTTTCAGAATCTTTTCAGTACTAGCTATTCTACCCCACTTACAAAGGACAACAAATAAAAGTCTTCACATAACAGTATGTTTGTTTGTTTTGTTTTGAATTTCGCGCAAACCTACATGAGGACTATCTGAGCTAGCCGTCCCTAATTTAGCA